>NC_072734.1:109933918-110019840 GCF_026930045.1 Uloborus diversus | reverse complement strand
ACGAATAATTTGTAGAGACGGGTAATCCAGTTGTAAAAGCGAACATTTATTGTAAATTGCAACAAAACACATTACCATTAAAAGAAATAAATATAAATTAATCAGTTCCATCTCGGAATAATCTAACATTTACACAACACATCAATCCAGATACCGCGAGCTAGCCAACTCAGCTGGAGACTTTTAAATAAACTTTGCCAGATTTGCATGCGCTGTTTCTCTGAGTTTAGGCCGTTGCCACAGACTGCCTCACCAGTCTCACAAGACCATTGGGAGACGAAAACGTACTTTGCGGCCAAACCTTGTTGTAACTCCAGGAGTCCTTGGATTGGAATCTCCAGCAATTAAAAATGCTGGTTTTAAGCGATCGATGTGAACGATCTTTTCCTTGTCGTTCACCGAAATCAAAAAGTTCTTGTCCATTCTCTTTAGGACCTCATAAGGCCCTTCGTATGGCGGCTGCAATGATTTTTTTACAGCATCTAAGCGCACAAAAACATGTGTACAGTTTTGCAGATCTTTAGGGATATAAATCCGTTGTTGACCATGCCGAATAGGGGTAGATGGACTTAGCGAGCTAATCAGTCTTTGAAGACGTGCAACGTAGTCAGGCATATTAGATAAAGTTTTTTCTTCATACAACTGCCCAAGTAACCGTAGAGTTGACCCATAAGTCAGCTGTGCCGCGGACGCGCCAAGGTCTTCACGTAACGTAGATCTGAGTCCCAACAGCACTAATGGAAGTGCTTCAACCCAATCGGATTTGTAACACATCAAAGCTTGCTTCAATGGTCGGTGCAGTCTTTCCACCAGACCGTTACTTTGGGGTCTGTACGGCGATGTCCTTGCTAATTTTATGCCAAGCATCTTTGATAGACTCGTAAAAAGTTCAGATTCAAACTGTCTGCCCCTGTCACATGTTATCCTTTGCGGAGTACCAAATCGAGAAACCCATGACTGTACGAAAGCACGAGCTACCATTTCTGCTGTTATATCAGTAATTGGCACAACTTCAGGCCACCGCGTAAATCTATCCACTATAGTCAAGCAATACTTAAAATTTTGAATTGCAATTAAAATTGCATTTGTTTTTCAATGCTTAACTCTTTATATGTTCCAAGAAAAATTAAGAAACCCTATTTTTATTCATAAAAAATCAAAATTTCCATATTTTCTAATTTTTCCAGAAAAAAACGAAAAAAAAAAAAACATTTTTTTCCCACCACTTCAAAATTTCCGGAAATTTTACATCTCTAAATATGAGTAACAATTTTGGAAAATTGCATGCATAATCATTAACTTTAATTTTGAGAAGAAAATTTTCAGTCACTGGAATAGACTACATGTGCTACTACATAGTTCAAGTAATGCCAGATAGGTAGCGCTAAAAGCAGAGTAAATATTTCACCATTTCACTTTGTTCCATTTTCTCCAACATAATAAAGTGAAGTATTTTCTTAACTTCAATGCGTAGATACATCAAAATGCTGCAAAGTTTTTGACTTATCCTACTGCATTATTGGATGAATTTATGGTGAAAATGTATTATACGAGAAAGTTTACCTTAGTTGTAATGGGGAGGAATAAATAGTTAAGTTAGTTATTTTTGAAGCTATTGAATAAGAGTTGAATCATCTACGTTTTGCATGTGCCCGTAATTTTTTGAGGTAATTTTAATGTTAGTCTTAAGATTTATGGTTTTGAAAGTTAACTGTGATACCCATACCCAGGAACCGGAACTTGATGACTTAAAAATGCTTTAAGGGCACAAAGTAAAAATGTCACTAAAGTGCAGTAACACCTCGTTTATCCTGTGCCTGTGTAAATGGATCTCTGATTAATCCCGGTCAGATTCGTACAGTTTCTATAAAAAAAATATGTTTAAATAGGTAGAGATTTTAAATTATGATAACAGGAGCAGAACTATCAGTACGCCAAACATTCGTTATTTACTTTCTTTAGTACTTGAAATAAAAAAATAATATTAGAAATCCTTTTTTTTAAAAGGTGAAAATGTGGCAAATATTGAAACTTTATGATACTTTTTCCTATTTGCGCAGCTCAAGATGTGATACAGTATTTTATTAACCCTACTTGCATCAAAAGACAACTTTCTCGCTTTACTACTACTTAAAAATCAAAAGTTGTTATTATCGTATCACCCAATGCACAGTATTGGTCAAGTTAGAAAAACAAATGGCTCTCCCGAAAAAAGAAAACTCTTTTGGTTGGTTGGCTCAGTTTTACAAATTTTACAAATGCTTTTTCTGGAAACAAGTCTGTAATGAATTTTAGCATGGCTCGTATCAGAATTTTGTTCAAGAACATGAATCTTTCTACATTTTGTAACATAAATATCCTTTTTTGAGTAAATTTTAAAGTTATATTCTCTTTTATTTTAACTGAAAAAGAGGATCTTTTTTAATTAAAAATACAAAATTTAAACGTTCAGTTCTTTTAATAGCCATGTGAGAATTGTTAACGCTGTAAATAACCAAAAAAATACAATACGAATAAAAATAAAATGAAAATATTCTACCATTTTGCATAAGTAAAAAAATAACAAAAGATTTTTTTCTTAACGAAATGATATTAAAAAGTCATTTAGTTTCGTTCGATTAAAAAAAAATCTTGTAGCTCTAATCTAAAAAAAAAAAAATAATAATTAAATAACTTTTAATGCAAAGAAACATGACTTTTTGGTTCAAATGGGCCCAATAATTTGACCGACAATGTGCATAATAAACGCACGTACTAATCACCTTTTTTTTTTTTTTTTGTTGAGGTGGGTCTTGATAGTTTAAATAATTAGCAAGAAATCAGATCTGAAAGAAACTAATTTCGTCTCGGATGTTTACCCTGGCATTCAGGTACTTTTTCAGGTGATTTCACTCCTAGTTAATTACTTTTCATCGATTTTTGTCTCGAAGATATTTGGCTTAATTACAGAGCAATAAATCAATTTTCAGGAGTTAATCTTGTTTAATTAAAAGTAAAAACTATTGAAGATAGTTAATCTCTTAGAGAATGATAGTTCCCATAATTTATCAATTTATTTGTTTTTGCTTTTAATTAATTAACTTATTAGTTTTTAAGCATTCTATTTCCTTGTGGAACTAGGTAAGAGTGTATAAGAAGAGTATTGGCGCTAGGCGACAAGTCTGTTTTCTACTTAGTCGAAAACAGAAAATATCGTTTATTGCCGCCATGTTTGTTCTTCACGCTTTAGTTTTACTTTTTATAGAAACTTGTCTTTTTTTTTCCCAATGACTACCCCCTTACATACATATATTGTATTATATACATGTATTATATACATATATATATAATATATGTAATATATGTATATGTATTATATACATATATTGATAGTATAAGATACCAATGCAAATTTCTGCATCCATCGTTTTCGTTTTTTTAAGCAAAACATTTTTTGTTCATAAATACCATAAGAGAAATATTCTTGTGGCTAACAAAATAGGACAAGAAACTCAAGCAGGGGGAACTCTCACCGCAATCTTGGATTTTAGTTTTTTTTTTTTTTCTGTATCTGAAGAACTATTTACTTGTGTGTAAAATCACTGCTTGATAAATTAAAGAGCACAAAACTAGCTTTCAAGGAGTGGTTTTATTTTTATTGTAGCTGTAAGAAGTTCGGTGACATTTAATTTCAAAGTTCGCAACTTTTTGAAAAACAACAAAAACATAAGATGGCAAAGAGTTTGAGTTTCAAAGCTAAATTGACGAGCAATTGGGCTGGAGCATAAACATTTTCAATTGCTTTTCCTTTATCGTATTTAACTGATGGTAGGTTTTAATGTTGTATCTACTAGATAATTATCTATCTCAGTAAAGAAGCAGATTGCACAGCACTACACGTAATGCCAATAAAATTAGAATTCAACATTAATAAATCGTCAAAACTCAGACAACCTTAAACATCTGCCGAGCTTTTAAATTGTGTTTAGTTAAAAAAAAAAAAAAACGTCAACAGTTTTTTTTTCTTTTGTTACATTTAGTGGATGTTTAATTTTTTTTTTCTTTTGGCCCTCGTTCGCATAGGGTGACAAGAAATAAATTGGACACACGAGATACATTATAATTTCAATGCTAATGAAAATAATACGATCAAACTTCAAAATAAATATGAATACATTATTTAGTCTAATATATTTACAAATTTCCAAAAACGCTTCGTTTAGCCTTAAGCGTGTCGCAAAATTTTCGCCTATGGACCGCAACTGATATTTTATTAAATTCCTTACATAAGGATTTTTTTTTTGGGGGGGGGGGATGCCAAAACTTAAGAGGTTTAACATACACCCTTGTCTCTAAGACTTTCTTGCACTGCACTAACGGCGTCAACGACCTCAACTTGTAACGATTTGGGGTGGGATATGTGCTAGTGGGAAAATACCACTAGTTTATGTTGATCAAGAAATAAAGATTAACCAAGGAACAATATCGCGAAATTGTTTCGGAAAATGTTGTCTTACCTTGATCGCAAAAGTTCTTCAGAAACAAAAATGGACGCGTTCCAACAGGTTTCCGCTTGGCGCAAGACACATTTTCCAGACTTCACTGGAGTTCAAGAAAGGCCACCGTATTCCCCAGATTTGGATTTTTCCCAATGGATTATTTTGTTGGGTCCATCTCTTAGAGACAAGGGTGTGGGCTAAACCTCATAAAACTTTGGCATGCGTGAAGAAATCCTTGTGCAAGGAATGGGATAAAATATGGTAATGGGGTGAGTAAATTGCGGCCCAAAACTGAAAATTTTGTGATACGTTTAAAGCACTGTGTTAAGGCTAAAGGTAGCCACTTTGAAAGTTTGTGAATATTTAGACGAAATAATCTATTCATATTCGCTTTGAAGTTTGGTCGTATCATGTGTTTCCAAGTTATTTCTTGCCACCCGTACATACACATGTAAGTATAGATATTAGGAAACAATATTTTGCCAATAGATAAATAACGCATAAAATAAGAACATTGGCACAAAAAAATGACTACTGGTGTTTTAGGGTTAAAGGCGCACCCTTTTTAATGCAAAAAGAGTAAACTTTCGAATGAAAAAAAAAAACGACAAAGGGATTGAAATGTCAGTACATAATTTTTTTTATGCTTCTTTGTAACACTGAAACAAGTGTCTATTTATTTGCAACAGATTTCTGCATTTTATGCAGCGTTTAGTTACCTTTTACATTTCAGCATTGAGGTATTTATTTATTTCTTAATATGTTAGTATCTGGTATAAAGAAGAAGGTCTCTGGACATTTTTTTGCCCATGAAAAGGGGGTGATGGTCTGACTAAAAACCTTTGCAATAGTGCCAAAGCACAATAAATATTAAAAAAGAAGAAAAAGTGCCACAGCATATTTCCAATAAATAAAAGAAGAAATAAAAAAAAAGAGAAAGGAAAATATTACAGTACTAGAAAAATGAGCGGGAAATGGAAACTCATAACTGCAACTCATAATATAAAAGAAAGAGGTGTTCAAGGTTGGGAGAGTAGTTTTCCATTACTTTGGATGCAGTTCTAAAATCGATGCACGACACAAGGATTATACAAAGTTCTTCGGAAGGAATGATTTTTCGTGTTCCAAGATCTTTTTGCTGCCATAAATTATCGCAAATCGTCGCCTCCCTTTTCTTTTATGCTTCGATTCTACAGTTAAAGTACTTTTTTTTCAAAAACAAAACGGGCTTCTTATGAGAAAAAAATAACAAATATTTATTATGGAAATAATTTTGAGACTTAATATGGGAAAAGAAACATGAATTTGCAAAACAGAGAAATAGCAATTCATTAACTATAAAATTAATAAACAATAGGGAGAGTGGGGATGCTATAATTTTAACACAATATTTTTCACTAGAAAGCTAGTTCAACAATTGTATTTTTGAAGAAAAGAATCTACATATAGATCCAATAACGTTTTTAAAAAATTAAAAATCCATTACGAACTTTTATATACCATTTTATTTTATTTATTATTATTATTATTATTATTATTATTATTATTGCGAAGCTCATCTTCAGGTGAAAGATATATAACATAAAAAATAAAATGGCTTTGCATAAGCATATTAAAACCAAGCAGAGCGCAGCCTTAAGTATCAATCAGGGCTGTAAAGTCGGAGAGAATATGACCCATTAAGAGTCCTGGAACTATAGAGCTTTCGATCCCGACTCCAACTCCTTTGCCCTAAAATCAGTCCAACTCCGACTCTTTTTCCCTGGAAGGGTTACGGACACTGAAAGAAAATGACTAATTTAGATTATTGGATTGTTAAAGCCTTCCCTTCCCAGATCCAACTCTTTTCCCAAAAATCATCTCGACTCCGACTCCACAGCCCCAGTTTCAACTGCTTTTCCATATCACCGTTAAAAAAAAAAAAAAAAAATCGTTACTGATTATTTCCGTCGAACGTTTCGGAGTTTCACAGGATTTTATCCGCTTTCTGTGAAAATCAAGTATTTTCGTCAAAACAGTTCCTGAATTATTTCAAGCTGCGCGAATACAGATTTCTCACTGTTGTGCACAATATTTTTAACTGCTAGTTTAAAAATTAACTTAACGTATTTACACTGGTGTGCAAAAATT
Organism: Uloborus diversus; assembly: GCF_026930045.1. NCBI lineage: Eukaryota > Metazoa > Arthropoda > Arachnida > Araneae > Uloboridae > Uloborus > Uloborus diversus. Next base: position 110,013,232 of record NC_072734.1, on the reverse strand, counting down.
AAGGACGAAGTCGAAAAATTAGCATATCAGCTGAACGAAGAGGCAGAGCGGACAGAAAGACCAATCAGGAGATTAAGTAAGGTGATGTACGGTAGCACATGCGCAGATATGCAGGCAGACGTAATGGGGGAGTGTCTGAGTAGTATAAAGCATGTTGTCGGTGTAAGATCAGTATTTCTGGCAAAGAGATTGCACGCCGTATAGCAGTTAAAATCACACTGAGTTGCTGCCTCAGCGAGAAATGGCGAATAATCAATCGGTTAGACGACATCTGGATGCTTTTACCCGAGGTCGAATCATTGGGAAGTTGGAGGAAGGCCGCAGTGTGACAAGTGTGGATGCAGAGTTTGGAATTGCTCACAGCATCGTTTCACGACTCGGGAGACAATTTCAAACTACAGGAACAACTATCCGGGGATTCAGTAGTGATCGTCCACGAGAACTACACCCGCAGATGACCGGTATATTGTCTTACAGGCCAGAAGAAACAGGCGGCAGACAGCGGGAGAAATCGCCAGACACACGACACAGGCGACTGGACGTGGCCGGAAGACTGCGTGGATCGAGGGCTTTACCTCTAACAACGTCTGCCAATCGGAGAAGGCGTTCTTTGTGGTGCCGGGAATACCGGACTTAGAGAGGCAATGAATGGGGACGAGTACTCTTTACAGATTAGAGCAGATTCAGTCTGAGTAGCGATTCTCATCGCATACTCATCTGGAGAGAGCGGGGAAGTCGCAATCATCTCTCGAACATCATTGAAAGGGACAGGTATGGAGGTCGCGGTGTTCTCGTTTGGTGAGGCATCATGCTTGGTAGTCGTACAGACCTTCACATCTTCGACGCAGGTTCAGTCAAAGGGACCCGTTATTGTAACGAGATTCTTCTTCCATATGTGCGTCTTTTTAGAGGCGCTATGGGTTCGCAGTTCCTTTTCATGGACGACAATGCACCATGTCATTGCACAGTAGCTGCCGAACAGCTCTTAGAGAGTGAAGATATTGAACGTACGGATTGGCCGGCACGATCTCCGGATCTCAATCCCATCGAGCATATATGGAATTTTCTAGGCAGACGCTTGGCAGCTCGTACCTTACCACCAGTAACGATTCGGGAGCTTCGATTGGCGCTGCAAGACGAATGGGCAGCAGTGCCTCAACAACTCATTGAGACCCTCATTCTCAGCATAAGCAGACGCTGTGAAACCTGCCTAGCAGTCGGGGGAGATCATATCTCCTACTAAAGACCAGATGTTTCTTGCTGGACACTCATCACAGGGATGTTTCGGCCATCAGTCGCATTGCGCTCCATGCTACTTTTTCAATAAAGCTTCTTTTTATCCCTCTGATTTCTCTTTTAGTAAGTGTTGCTTACATTACACATGCCCTTACGTATTGGGAATCTTACGGTATTAAATGTGTTGATTTGGAAAACTTTTGTACAAAGTTATATTGAAACAACCGTCTCGTCCTTAATTTTTGCACACTAGTGTATTAAGTGTATCTGTTCGTTTGCGGTCTGTTCAGATTGACTAAGTTCCCAAAGAGAGCGAAGAAGTATCTGGATTCCATTTTTTTACAATAATTGCAGGCGAGATAGATGCATGGTACTTGCTTGTAATTCTGTCTTAGCTTTGGGCATGTTTGCAATAATGCTTTTGCAGCTTTCATGGAAAAGCAGGAAGGTGCCAAGCAGTTATATTAAACTTACCTAAGTTTTCTCTGAAGGTCCTAGAGACAGCACTGGCTTTAACCGGGAAGATGACTGAATTCTTCAAAGATTCCAGGATGATTTCAGGAACGTGACTGAATTTTAGCGGGAACATTTCTATTTTTTGCAAGATATGTTGCTTGCAGAAATTGAGCACATTAGCTGCTGATTATTTTCCAGGAAAGTTTCTGAATTGATTTTACAGTGTATAAAAATGTGTTTCATGTAACAAAAAAATTCAGCAATCGTCGACTGGTATGTACAAAGTTCTAACTTTCTTTGCAGAGAACGATTGGAATGCCGAAGAGAGTCAGTCCACAAGCAGCAGCAGCGGAGGTGGAGATAGAACATCCAGAGGTAATTGAAAAATTTTATTCCTGAATACTGTCTGTTGGGATAAATGAAAACAACATTTTAATGTTTTTACTCAAAATTGGAAAGTTCGGCGTGTCGTTTCGACGCGAAACCAATTTCGGCGCGAAGAGTATTCTTAATATATCGTAGCTAAAATGACGAATGGGCGTATCTTATTTTAGGCATTTTGCAGAAAACCGATTTTAAGATTTCCAGTTTACTGCATCGCTTGGGAACCGCCACCAGTGTGAGGGACTGTAACTTTGTTACTATTGAATGTAGAGATACGCCCATTCGTAAAGTTATAAAATCGACTTTGGACATTTCTGTGATAGTCATAACTCATTTTTCGATTTTTTTGAGTTGCGCTCATTCGTCTTTTTTGCGACGATATATTGCTTTAAAACTTCATAAAGAGTAAGATAATGTCTTAAAAATGATTTTAAATATAAGTTTCTGATTAAGTTAATATTATTTTGTGCTTTTTCATTTCCTGTAACTGCTCCCAACCAGTGCCGAACATAGAAAGGTTGCCGCAGGTGGCAGCATCTGTTGGGTTGCAAATTCACATCATTTCGGTGGTTTCTTTTTTTTTTTTTTTTTCGTTGGAATCTATGCTAATATTATAGTTTTGTAGAGTTTAATTGTTTGAACGCACTAATCTCGGGAACTACAGGTTCGAATTGAAAAGTTCTTTTGTGTTGAATAGAGGAAGGCTATAGGCTACATAACGTCACGCTATGACAAATATGAGTGGAGCAGAAATAAAAAATGTTATGAAAACGGGAAAATTTACATTATAATATAAAATGCTTGGAACGCAGAATAGGCGTGGCCACGGTGGCTCGACCTGAAACTGCGGGCTTCGCGATCCAGTGGGCGTAGGTTCGAGCCATGAAGCAAACCTCGAGAGCTCTTTTCAGAGAAAATCTTAAACGCTGCAAAAAATGTTCAGTAAGTTAACGCCCATTAGCCAGAGCTAAGGCAGAAATACATGAAATACACCGCCAACTCAGTCAATTCCAGCAGTCAAGTCAATCCCTCGGTCAATTCCAGGAACTGCAGTTTCGTGCTTATTAGCACTCGTCAGCCCGGCGTAGGAGTGACTGAGCTGGAGGTGGAAAACCTCTTAAGGAAGCCAAGAGTGCCAAACAAACTGGTAGCTAATACAGGATTAGCATTGACCAGACGTGACCGAAGCAATGGTTCGGTTCAACTCGAATAGTGAAAGCAAGGCAGGTATATTCAGAATATAACGAAGCGGAAACTCAATAGGAGACTTTTGTTTGCCACTGCAGCAAGAAATCAACTAAAAACAATTGAAAAAAAATCTGAATCGCAAATTAATGTTTATCGGCATTCCCAGTGGAAATGGAAAAACTTAATGAATTCAACACTAGCCAAAGCTCGATCAATAAGCTTTTGCGATGATTATTCCCGGAACTGCCAGGGTTTTACTTTGGTGGAAAAACTGACCATTTCACTTTTAATTACTTTTAAAATATCTTTCAGTAAGATTTGTATGTTCCACAAGAAAAAAAGGGGAATTGGGAGAAGTTCTTCAAGAGGTGGTCTCATAATGTGGGACGAATGTTCGATGAGCCACTCTTCGACTATAAAGACGCAGATAGAGCTTCAAAAGGTCACGAATTTTAATACAAAATTATGAGAGATGTCACCTTCGTATTTGACGTTGACTTTGGCCATTATCTTAATGGGGTACCCTAGAGGAACGCGTGCAGATACACTTTGATTAAAGTCGACCCCTTTACAATCTCTATGTCTCAAGAACGACTATAAGAGCCCGTTTCGGAGATGGTGGTAAGTATTAGTTGAGTATTTAATGACAAGTACGTAAAAATGATTGGAAAAGGGTGTCTTATCAAAATAGATGAGGTGAGAAATTCTCTCTGAATGATTTGATCCTCAATGTTTATCCTCAAACCAAGACTGTCAAAAAAATTACATTGGATATGAGAGAGGGCTATAGTTTCTGGCCACCAACGCCATGTGTCATCTAAAAGAATTCCTTAATTACCTTAACTCCCCGAGTCTTCGTGCTTTTTAAATTAAAGGCAATATTCCAACAATTTTATTGCGCAATGGAGTTCAATCCCAGTTAAAATCACTACGGAATAGTATGATTTTGACTTAGAGTGTTATTCTGACATCACCTGAAGCAGATTAGTTGGCTCATATTCCTTGCATCCTTATGGTCCTTGCATATTTCCTTTTCCAATTTAAGTGATTGCAAATCCCAGTAAAAAGTTCTTATGAACTTTACATATGGGAAGATTATATTGCTCAGTGGGAATAATGTGTTGGTTACTCTTGAGCAGGAAATGAGGTAAATCAATTTGTTTCAAACCTCATAAAAACGAAACAAAAAATGTTGCTTGCTATTAAATTTTAAAATAACAGTACCTACATAATATTTTTAAAAGATAGATCGCTTTTTAACCCGAACAAGGTCGGGACGGGCCGCTAGTAAAAAATATTTTAGATCATATGGATCAGTAAATAAAAGTTCGAATAAATAAATGAAACGATAATGAAACCGTAAACAAATAATTAAATAAATAAATTAATTAATTAATGTACGAAGGAAATAAAACGAGTGAGTAGAAGAGTGAATGAATAAAAAAAAGCGAATGAATGAAGAAATAAGCGAATTACTAAATGGAAGAATGTAACTAAATTAATCAACAAATACATACGTGTCGTAAGTGAAATGATTGAGTGAGTGAACAAAATATACTATTTCACTTCGTCCCATCCACTTTGCCTCCCACATGTACTTGACTTATCGTATAAAATATTTAAAATACAAATAAGCTTAATATGAACTTAATAAATACTGCACCAAATATTAGAAGGTCTCAATTACTATTTAAAATGGTAAAAGCAAGAAATTTATCTTTTTATAATGACGATTTCTTTTTATTACAGCAAAATATTACAATACGGGTATCACTTTTTGAAAGTTGCCTGTATTATCATATGCTCTAATCTTCGGCGGTCTGGGATAGACTACATGTGCTAATACATAGTTAAAATATTTCCAGATAGGTGACGCTTAAAGAAGAATAAATGTTTCACCATTTCAATTTGCCCCGCCATTTTACTTTGCCCCGCATTCCCCTACTAAATTGCAAACCTTTTAAAATTTTACTATGCGTTTCTGGACTTCGTATAGGTTACTTAAAATACACCACCAGATAAAGACAAAATATCTATTTGTTTTTTCTATTTACATTACTTTAAAATGCTTTTTTCATGTCTGTTAGAAATCCGTTTCGTAACAACAGCCTCAGTTAATAACGGTTAGATCCTAACTTTGCCTTTTAAGAGTATTTTATGCGCTGTATTTCGTGAAACTAAATACTTTTAAAAAACTAAAAGAAAGTATTTGCCAGTTACTATCGTTAGAACAAAACACAAAATGTAAGAATAATTTAATGTAAGATAAATCAACTATTAAACCTTCGTAAAAAAATAATGTTTTTTCTTTTTTTTTCATTTATAAAACTGCTTTTTTCTTCGATAAACTGCTTCAGAAACAAGTGAATAGTACTTAAATTTAATGATAGTATTTTGTCTTAAAAATGAGTCGGACAAACAAAAGAAGTGAATATCTTCAGACACAAAAGATTGTCTTTTAAATGCGTAGTCATTAAAAGTTCAAATCTTTTGAAGCAAATGCTTCAGTTGGAACAAAATAACAGCAGCCGGCAGATTGCTCATAAAATTTTTACGGTCTGCTAGATAATGAAATTGAAGATTGCGCTGTTATTTGTTTCAGAATCGGAAGAGTAAATAAAAAGGAAAATAAATCTTAGTATGACGTTTCTGCTGGACTTTTCTTTTGTACAGAAAAATTCGTTACGTTTTGGAAAGAATTTGATGGACGTAATCAGTGTGTCAGAAGCTGTCAAACATTACTTTAGAGGGTGCGTTTTATTGCAATACATGTTAACCACTCTTTTATTCTGCATTAAATTTTTATTAAATTACTTTAAATACTTTAACAGCAAGTGTTAACAAATGACAGTCAATTTGATCATAAAAGTATTACAGAGGAACAAACATTTAAAACGAAAATCATACGTTACAACGTGATTGAATGAGAACAAATTTTGGCATATTTGAAGTGTAACGAACAAGCAGTTTTATGTGACAAATATTAATAAGAAAAAATATTCGACAATTGAATTAATTCTCTTCAATGAATCTGTGCCTTTTAAACACTTGTGCAACCATCCCTCTGTCTGTTGTGGTCATCTACTTCATCAAATCCATTGTCTTTAAACTATATGTTTATTATCAACTAGAATAAAATGTTATATTATCTAATAAAAGGAATTAAAAAATATAACTAATAAAAGACAAAAGTTATAAAATCTTAGAAGCTAGGAAAAAATTAGAAAAAAATTAGGCACCAGAGAAATTTATTTCTCAAAATATATGGGAAAACTAAGTGTAAAATGACATCCAAAAGATTTTTGTTTTGAAAGAACTAGCTGATAGTTTTTTTTTTTTTTTTTAGTCACCTGGATGACCTGGCACCCCAGATTTCTCGCACTATTTTTTAAAGCAAAATTAAAAAAAAATCTAATAAGAAATGTTGTTTAAGAAAATGTTTATTTGGAATAATATAAGAGGATGCATATTAAAAAATATGACCTACTTCTGACATTGGCTTATTTTAATTTCATATTCCCTCCTTTATGAGATTCTTTCTTTGGGCAGCGGAGGTATTTTTTTTTTTTTTTTTTTTTTTTTTGTATTTTATAATGTATGCATATGAAATCAAATGTCATTATTTCCAGCTCATGTTCAGTTCAAAATTATTCATTTATCTCACTGATAAGAATAGGTATTGAACGCTTTGAATGTAAAGATTCCAATTTACTTTTAGGGAAGCTACACTACACTAATTAATCTCATTAAAACTCATATGTTTGTGGGAAAGTAGATTTGTAATGCACTCATGCTATAAGTTTCTCCTTTATTAGCTGTAATTCCTCATCTAAATGAAAATAGAGCAAAAAAAGTATTTGATGTCTTTTAAGTATTGATTTTATTTTTAATGTTAAAACTAAAAGTACTGTACTAAAGCATGCTTTATTTTGTCACTTTAACGCTAACTTTTCAAAATAGCATAGCACAAGGGCTATTTGTTCAATCCTGAAATAAAGTTGGTTATTTTAAATGTTATAACGAAATATGGTTACTAGTTTTCTTTGAATTTACAGTATGTAAGTACTGTCTGACCACGGATTGTATGGAATTGGCAAACATCCAGTTAAGGCGACTCCATCTGAATGAGGGGAAAAATAAAAATTTTATGCGCTCATTTGAATGAGACTCTGCTTAATTTAGAGGCTAACATACATCTTAAAATCTGACATCCCTGAAAACTAATAGATGCTTCCATTTCCGCGTGTAAACCGGATGTTTGCCTTTCCATACAATCTGTGGTTAGACAGTAATCTTTGACGTTTCCGGCATCAATGATGTTTAATTTCTAATACTTATCTTTACAGATTACTGGGAGGAGAACACAACCCCAAAAACTCCTGGAAGAGATAGTAAGTCGATTGTTTTTGATTATTGTTTTGCAAGTTTTTGTGGCATATATTTATAATATTGAAAATAATTACAAGAAAAAGGCTTCTCAGGGTCGAAATACAATTGACTCGTTTCCGAAATTTTAAAAGTTTTTTTTTCTGAAATGGCATGAATAAATACGTTGGATTTGCCATTTTTTAAGTATTTTGACAAAGTTTAATATTTTTTTAAAAATATTTTACTCGGTACGCAGATTCAATTTCAATTTTTACGCTTCTACACAAGACACCGCAAGTGATGAAATGCCATTAGCGCAGAGCACAATATTTAATTCGCTTCTTTGCTCACATGTAATGGCGACAATACGGTTGATAGCAAGCGTCAAGTGCAATGTTTAATTTGCTTCTGAATTATCATGATTTGTAAACGCGGTAGACAGCAAGTGTAGGCATTCAGCGCGACAGTGGAGTACGCGCAAAAGTTCATCACCTTTGACGTTATAAAGACCACGCCTTATTCAAAAAATCGGACACTTAAAAAAATTAATAAAAAAATTAAACGTTTTGAAAATAAAAGATTTTTCTCACTCTATGTTATCTTTTTTGTTCATTCTATCAACTTCAGTGACTAAACGTAGTACTTTTGACTGATGGAAACAACCCCATTGTGAAACAATTCGTGCATAATAGAAAAGTAGAGCTACTTTTCTGAAAAGACGGAAAGACGAATTTTTCACAAAATATTTGAGCGAGTTCAGTGCCAAAACGAATAACCATTCCATTCCCATTAACATAATGCATATATATACTTACGTGTGTGTTGTGCGATACGTTGTGTTGTTTGTTACGATATGTAAACAAAATATGCATTTGCGTTTAAAAGTTGTACGGAAAAGTTTTTTTATGGTAAAGCAAGGAGTACGTTACCACACTTTTAGAACTTTAGAATTCTGTTAAAAAAAAGAGTTGCTTCAGAAAAACCGTTAAGGGAGATAAATTGCTCAAAAGTCGTAATGGAATGCCGGAACATCGTTTGATATTTCTTTCTTCTCCATTATCGACCGGTTATGGGAAGAAACTCAGGTGTCAGGAAACTATGTTTTCGTCAAACAAATTCCATTAGTAATTCAAAAATATATAGCTGACTAGCATAGAGAATACAGATAATTTTAGTGCCGTTCTTAAGAATAGAAAATAGACTAAACCATAACTAATCTTGAGAGTTCGTAGCATTTTCCCCATTTAAACGGAAGTTTGTAATAAGCCTTTAAATTTATTCTTTGACTAGTGGTACCCGCACGGCTTTGCCCGTAGTAGAAAATTAAAAGGTAATTTGGTTCGCCTGTATATTTACAAATAATGGATGATGAATTTCCCTCCAATTTGCTGTATTCATTTGCTTGCTCATGTTACGGTTCCACGTTATGATAATTTGGTAATTTACTATTCCACGCTGTGATAACTTACTCGGTAAAATTTTCTTAAAATTGGAATAGAAGCTAAACAAAATAGATTTTTCGAAAAATCACTTTAAAGTGCACACCCCCCTGCTAAAAACTAATTTTGTGCCAAATTTCATGAAAATCGGTTGAACGGTCTAGGCGCTATTGCGCGTCATAAAGATCCAGACAGAGATCCAGACAGAAAGACTTTCAGCTTTATTATTAACTTGTGGTACCCGCACGGCTTTGCCTGTAGTTGAAAAGTAAGAGGTCATTCGGTTCGCCTGTATATTTACAAATAATGGATGATAAATTTCTCGCCAATTGGCTATGTTCATTCGCTCTCCCATTCCTCGTCATGAAAATTTTGTCATTTACTCGTCCATCTTATGATAATTTTGCTCCGGAAAATGTTATTAAAATTGAAATAGAAAAAGAATAAAATCGAATTTTCGAAAAATCGCTTCAAGATGCACACCCCCGTGCTACAAACTATTTTTGTGTCAAATTTCATGAAAATCAGCCGAACGGTCTAGGCGCTATGCGCGTCACAGACATCCTACAGACATCCAGACAGAGAGACTTTGAGCTTTATTATTAGTAAAGATGATAATGGAGCAGTAACAGGTATTAAATGATGTGTTATAGGAATGTCGACAACCACCTAGTTTCAGCATTTTCTGTGACGAATAAATTAATTTAAAAAATACATTATCAGGGATAATTTGATGCCAAAACGTTGTACCGGTACTGTTTCACTGAAAATAAAAAAATATTCCGTTTGCACTTAAAATTTATCATGATTAAATTATTTCGCATTGTTGTTCCGGTACTGTACAATTTACGAATTCACCCCTGATTTATACAGAGTGTTCCGTTTTAACCTGCTAGACCTCTGTTTTCGTAACCGTTAGACCTTGATGCATACTTTCGATAGCAAAAATGTTCAAAATCAGATGCAGAGTTAAGGTATTGAAAGTTTGAAGCAAAAATTAAAATAAGTAAAAAAATAAATTTAACTTTTTATACGGGTCCTAGGTCCCCTAACTTTTATTTAGTCAAATAATCGCCAATGAAACATAATTTCAACATAAGAACTTCTTTAAGACTAGAGGTAGAAATACTTGTGAAAAGATCTGTAAAATCATATGAGTAAATGCAACCAAATTTATCATTTTCCAGGTAATCTAAGACTTTACTTATTATTATTTTATTGTTATTTTTAATAATAATAAAATAATAATAAGTATTATTATTTTTAATAATCCACGTGCGGTTATGTTTCAAGACATTAAAAAAATGATGATAACATTTTTAACGAACATTTTACATAACAAAAAAACGTTTCTTTTTGTCATATACGAGTTTAGGTCTTTATTTGGCCAGAAAAGAGATGAAATCATAAAATGTTCGTTACTTCGAAATAATAACCGTCTTTTAAGTGCTATATCTCAAAAAATATTAATGGTACAGCTTATCAGTTAACCTTTAAGTATTGAAAACTTAATGTACTTTAAAATCTCAAATAACAGTATCAAAAATGCATTATTTATGAGTTATAACTTGAGAACTGAAAGTAGTCTTTTTTTTTTTTCTATCGTTTTCGAAACTGTTAACTTTGATATACGCTATCCTAACTGGTCCAAACACCATGCTAAAACATTAAAAGTACATCGCGCTTTACAATTTTAATGTCTAATTTGACTTCACAAAATATTTGACAATGTTATACAATGCTGTTAATATTTTTGAACAACGAATGACTGTATAAAATATTAACTTGCATTTACAAACTGAGACATAGGGTGACCGCACCAGTAACAGACATGCTTAAGAAATCGCTTTCAGGTGAACTCAATTTTCTGAACCTTTTACTGTATTTAGACTTTAAAACTATTTTTTTTCTCATGCTACTACATCTCACCTACGTTTGGTTGCTTCCGGATCCTCTGAATTAGCTAATTCTATTTTTATTTGCTCAATTTCGTAAAAAGGTCCGACTTCCAGCAACAGAAACCGAAAAATCTGATGATACCCAGAACAGATAGGAGGAGGAAAGAATGACTAATTAGACAAAATTACCATTTTCTCTTCAAAATGTGCGAAAGTTCTTTAGAACTAAAGCCTTATTTAATTCAAATGAGCATGAAACACCAGTTGACATCGTGGTGGCTGTTCATAACCTTCACCACTGCCTTGTGAATACCAACTGACTCATAGAATTCAGTCTGCTAACACTAGATGGTTACACCGTATATTCATAGGCCCCAGCAACATCAGTTTTGCCCACCTGAAATTCTTATTATTTAAATCCAAACTTATGACTGTCTGTCGCTGGACCCTTGTCTATTACTGGTGCCGTTACCCTACATTGTTCGTTTCGAACTGACTAAAAATAGAAAGGAATAAAAATATATAATGCATGGAATTAAAACAATGTCAGTAGTGTTTGACAATCTTGCAAAAATACAGTATTGCACTTTAACCTGTTTCAAACGTTGAACTCAATTTCTACGAAAACTTCGGTCTTGACCAGGGCTAGTAATATTTTTAATCAAAATTGTTTCTTGGTAAAATAATAAATAACTACTGCAGACGTTTCAGAAACAAAATTCCCTTAAAGCAACTCTATAAGAAATGGTTCCTATGTTTTTGTTTTCATCCCTTGGGTAGAAGACTGGCTCACTTGAACCGCATTAATCTTAAGCTGCTGATTGGCTAAACAAGTTTGTGTCCGGTGGGATTTGCACTCTGTCAAATGATCGATATTTACCAGTATGAAGTTATCATGAAGAAAAATGTTTTCCAGCATGATGCACTTAAAGCTAAAACGATAAAAATTAAGGAATGCATTTTTTCCTTTGGTTCAGTGGCGCACACAAGGGGAGGGTTTTGGACCCCTCCCTTGACCCTTGCAACTTTTTTAATGAAATATATTATTATGTATGTAGTACATCAAATAATTCCAAGCAAAGGTAACAATAATTTCAGATTTAATAAACGAAAAAATGTATAAATTATTTTTTGTTTCCTTCCCTGCAAAATCGAACTGTATGGTGAACATAAATTGTTGTTCTAAAATGATGATTTTACTTTTTTGTTTTTATTTTTAACATACATTCATTTCTTTGCTTTCTTATATTTTAAGGAAATATTTGTTATTCATAAATTTATTTTATAATCTAATTTTAAGTATGTATTCAATATTTTTTTTAAATGTTTTTTTTTCCGACAATCGACAAAATTAAAATTATATATTTGGATGCATGTTAGAGTATTGTATGAGAAGGTGGACCATCGAACCTGAACTTCCCCTTTGAGAAATTCCTGTGGCGCCACTGCTTTGGTTTATATATTGGAACAAAATTATCAGCTCTTCTTTGTTTCGTTCAACTCTTCTTTGTTTCGTTCAGCTCTTTTTGCTTCGTTCAGCTCTTCTTTGTTTCGCTCAGCTCTTCTTTGTTTCGCTCAGCTCTTCTTTGTTTCGTTCAGCTCTTCTTTGTTCCGTTCAGCTCTTCTTTATTTTGTTCAGCTGTTATTCGTCCGTTAATTAGAAACATGCTAAAAGGGTTTCAAAACAAAAACTGACTGGGGAAATCATTGACACTGATGTTACTAAACCTTGGAATTTATTAAACAAAAACTTTGAATTATCGATTCAGTAAAAACAAACAAACAAAAAACGTGCTGTTATTTTGTAAAAGGACTCGTTTCGAGAAGAGCATTTTTGTACTATGTCGCCTAATACGCCCGTTTCAAAATTTATGACTACAAAGTTGAATTTTTCGCAAAATTATTAGCTTTCATTACCAAAAAGTTATCCTTTGTTAGACGTCCTTTTTTTTTTGTTACGAGATATTTAAGGTATAATGCGTTTCGATAATAAGTTTACTTAATGAAGGACTAAAAGTTTTATCTCCCAAGTATAAGAATTCTGATTTTTTTTGTCTTTAAATTTTGAGACATAAGATCATATCGATAATTATCATTATTATCTTCCTTTTCTTTTTAAAAAATAAAATTCCACCACCTTCGAAATAAATAGCTCACATGTGATATCTGTTCTGAATCAGTAATGCATAAATAAGAGTGAAATTGCATTAATTTTTTTTTCTTTACTGTTGGATGGGACTCTTGAAAGTCAACGCACAACTGAGAGAAATTCCATAAGAGGTGACGTATAAGCTAGAAATTACTGTGCATGTACAGTTAAAACTAATACATTGATCCACAATCTGTCCTTCATTTTTGGATAAATGTTCATGGAAATGAAATTATTGGTCCGAATACTACAAAAGTGGAAAGATTTTTCTTTGCTGCTTTATTTTTTTTTCTTCCTTAAAAAAAATGGAATATATGGAATATCATAGTAGAATCTCCTTTACTCCATGCATTCTAGATTGTTTTTTTTTTCTTCTAATGCTATAATGCTAAAGTTTGTTGGATAAATTTCGATCTGTAATCTGAACCGAATCAAAGCTCTTAAAACAATAAAATATTTTTGACACATTCATTATTTAAGTAAAACTTGGGCCTTTCCCAGAAATCAGATTGAATGCTAAATTAAAATTCCGCACGTAATCTTTATTATCACGACGGAAGCCCTTTTTCAATCATGGCTTATTGTGAAATGATATTCAACTTCATTTAATATTTACGATATCCTCTGGGCCACGTTTCGTGCAATCAATTCCATACGCTCTCGGGACTCTTTCCAGGAGATCGATCGGCAGCGACGTCCCCTAGATGGCGCTGCAGTCGTCGTCGCCAACCCCATCCCCTCCCCTCTCCACCAATGGGACCACCGTCTCTCCGCAGCCGGACCGCAGCAAGCGGAAACGGTGAGCCCCGGGGTAGTGAATTTCGCGGTCCGGAATTCCTTCATGGTTCGAAAGTGAGGATATCGTCTGCGGAGGAGTGGACTGAAAGGGTTTACAGGGGCGAGCCAGTAAACATGGCCCGCCGCAATGTAGAATGATCTACCGCTATATGTACTACATGAAATTTGGCCAAGAAAACGCCAAAGGGAAAAGTAAGAATTCTGTTTTCCTTACAACAATGGGATAATTCGTGATAACTTCAAACTAGGATGCATACTTGAGGCAAAGTCGTGTCTTTAGGCAATCATAGCGGATGATTAAACTTAAAGTAATTGTTATTCCTGGATTTATTACTACATTTAGACGATCATGTATGACAGAAAATAGCCAGTGCAAAAGCCATTCTTATTAATGACGCTTCGGCCAATTTTAATTTTAATGTACACTTGCTAGGAATTTAAATTTCTGTAGATAAGAAGTTTGTCAAAGGTAAGGTAGTGTATATAGTTCCGTAATGAGATATTTCGTGTACTTCCTTAAAACGTCAAATCAAGATACATAACTGAAGCAGATCTGTGTTTTTTAAGCGATCACTTTATACAGCGTATCAATAGTTGTTATGCTCATCACTGGATTTGCAGGATTTAGGGTAATGGCAGGTAACAGACAGTCATAAGTTAGGATTTAAATAATAAGAATTTTAGGCGGGTAAAACTGATCTTGCTGTGGCCCATGAATACGGTTCAACTATTTAGTGTTACCAGAGTGAATTTTACAAGCCACTTAGTATTAACAAGGCAGTGGTGGAAGGTTATGAACAGCTACCACGAGGTCAGCTGGTGTTTCATGTTTATTTGAATATAATAAGGCTTTAGTTCTAAAAATCAAGAACTTTTGCATACTTTGAAGCGAAAAAAGGAATTTTGTCCATTACTCATCCTTTCCTCTTCCAACCTGTTTTTGGGTATCATTAAATATTTCGGTGTCTGTTACTGGGGGGTCGGTCCTTTTTTTGATATTGAGCAAATAAAAACAGAATTAACTAATTCAGAGGATCCAGAATCAGCCAAACGTTAGATAAGATGTTGCTGTGTGAGGGGAAAATAGTTTAAAAAATCTAAATACATTAAGAGGCTCAAAAAGTTGAGTTTACCTGAGAGCGATGCCTAAAGCATGTCTGTTACTGGTGTCGTTACCCTAGAGGTTCAAGTATTATTAGGAAAATAATTATTAATCATGCATGTTTAATAGGAGCATACGTCAGGCTTATTAATGATACTCCGCGCAATTTTTAAAATATAGGTCAATATTCGTTAGGGGTTTTACATTCCTAAAGATAAAAAATACATGAAAGGTAAGATATTAAAGTGTCTGTAATTTCTGTACCAGGGAGTTAAGTCACAAACTAAGAGCACTAAGTCACAAAAACAAAATTGGTCAGGAGATGAGTTTAAAGTTTTCTTTTGTGAAGATTTCTCCACTTTCTGGTTTGTTATTTATAAGCTTATAAAATGAAAATTTGTTTATCAAAATCGTAGTGCTTTGAATAAAGTAGAAAAGGTTGAGAAATATGATTATATTGAATCTCGATTTTTAAAATATAGACATAGTGCCCTTCACCTCCCAGGAATAAATACAGTTTCGACATGTTCCCCTTCAAGAGTATGAAGGCGAGTATTTATTATTATTTTGATTATTTAGCATCTATTAATTATTATTAATGTGGAATTCAGAACAATTAACCAAAAAGTTTACTTTATGATACAGTTGTTACTGTTTTCCATTTCTTTAGTACAGACTACCTCACTTTTACTGCAAACATATCTATTGCTCATTTGTAGTCGGAATTAGAATTGAATAGATTCAACAATCTAAATAGTCTCTTCCCACTGCTTTCTTGTTACATGTATATGCTATCTTAGATTTAGCCATATAGCTTTCCTTTATTATTACTGCTGTTTTCTAATAATAATAATAAAAATTCGTACAAAATTATTATTACTTGAAATTAAGCAGATACAGTAGCTCTTTACTTTATAAACACATACTTTTGGGCTCCAACAGGGCGGTCCAAAAGAAACTTCCTTAACGTATGAAGCTCCAGCGGCCCAGTCGATGAACCAAATTAACTAAAATTTCACACATGTTGTTTAAAGGTATGCGCTGGAAATTGTGAGATTTGAAACAGTGCAGAGTTCGTGGCTACGGTTACGATGAGAAAATTTTGGAAATGAACTCTGTTTGTGGGATGGTAAATTGTAGCTATAAAGTACAACGGGTCCTTGTAAGTAGGGGAATGTGGGGCAAAGTGAAATAGTTAAGATAACTTACTTTTTTCATAATGAACAAATTGGAAATTTGTTCTGAAAATTACGATACATTAAGGCCAATATCTATATATATATAAATGAATATTTGTCTGTATGTCATCCATGAACTCAAAAACTACCCGGCAGATTTGACTGAAACTTTCACCGTTTGTTATTTTTGGTACTGGGAATGTTTATAGACCAGTTCGAAAAAAATCCGATCGATAGTTCCTTTTTTATTCCAATTTAAATCACAATCCATTGGATAAATACGAATAAAATTATCGGCTGCAGAAATTAATTCGCGTGAAAGATCTCATTGATAAGAAGTTAGCTGTTGCCATTTTTCTTGAGTTTGAACAAATAAATTTTTTCTTTATTGTTTTATGGCTTTTCATGCAACGGGGGGATTTAAAACTTTTTCTATTTGATATTTTTAGCGATTGATTGATCTTGCAAACTGCGTGAGTACACAATTTGAGTATAGTCACGGCTTCACTTGATACCTGGACCGATTATTATGAAAATAGCTGTATATATGTATTTTGTAACGGAGAAGGTGCATAATATGCTCATTGAAGCCACTCGCCACCAGGTGGCACTGCAGAGTAGCAACTTCTGCCCCGTTCAACCGAGGTTGCGTTCGACGAAACTCACCGGTCGACCGGTAATTAACTGGTTACTAACCGAAGCGTTCTATGATCAACCGGTTACCACGGCGGCTACCATTCTAAGCATGTGATTGGTTGATTGGAGGCGCGTGATCATTAGCTGTCACGTGATTAACTAACCGGTCGCTCCCGGTCGAGCTCGTCGAACGCAACCCGATTGTCATGAAAATCAGTATAATGATGTATTTTTTTGTTGGCGTAGCAACGCGCGTCGGGTACAGCCAGTATTTTATAAAATAACTTTCATTGAGACATTTTATTCATTTTTGGCAGTAAATTTGTACCTCTAACAAAGGTGAAAATTTTTCACTTTTTTTCATGGGGCAAAGTGAATGTCAGGTCCGTTGGTAGAAGAAAAATAAATTATGTTTCTTATGAAATACTTCCTATTCTATTATTAAAGATAGTTTTGATCAAATAAATGAGTAAATAAATAAATAAATGAAAAGGAAATGAAATAATAAACGAATAAAAAACAAATAAATAAGGCAATAAATGAGAAAAAAATCAGTTAATAAAATAATGAATGAATAAGAAAATGAGTGGATGCATAAATAAATATGGGAATTATTAAATGACGGAATGTAAATGAAATAACTAATAAATGAATACGTAAGTGAGTTGATAAAAAATGGAGTAAGTAAATAAAATGAACTATTTTACTTTGCCTCATCCACTTTTTCCCACGTGCACTTGACAAATTGTATAAAACATTTAAAAACAAAAAAGCTTAATATTGAACAAATAAATACTGCAGCGAATATTAGAAGGTTTCACTTGATATTTCAAACGTTAATTACAAGAACTTTATCATTTAATAATAAGAAACATAATTTTCAACTTGCAATAAAATATTACAATATGAGTATCATTTTTTGAAAATTGCTCGAATTATCATATTCTTTGATTTTCAGAGGTTTTTTTTTTAGACTACATGTTACTTAGACTATATGTACATAGTTGAAATATTACTACCCCGTAACAGATAGGTTGAGAAAAGGATGAGTAGTGGATAAAACTCCCTTTCTTTTTTCAAAATGTATAAAAGTTCTTTATTTTTAGAACTAAAACCTTATTAAGTTTGAATGAACATGAAACACGAGCTGACATCTTGATGGCTTTTCATAACTTTCCACCAAAATTCACTCGGATAACAGGAGATGGTTGCACCGTGTTCATGGGTCCCGGCAACATCAGTTTTACCTGCCCAAAATTCTTATTGTTTAAATCCAAATTTATAACTGTCTGTTACTGGTGCCGTTAACATAAACAACTCTTAAAACTCTGTGAGACCCGTTTATGGAACTATTGCTTACCGGATCATCTGTTAATTGTACTAAGGTACTTTCTTTTACAATTACAGATGATTTTTTTTTTTTTTTTTTTTTTTTTTTTTTTGCGAGAGGGAAAGTACTTTCATCCAAAACATAACAAAATCGGACCCCATTATTAAGTGAAATGCTTTTAATAAAACTGCTTACATATTTTTATGGAGGACATTTGATTGCGAATATTAATTGCTTCTGAACTCAAAGAAATAACAGCCGTTATCTCATCGAAATTAAGGAAGAAAAAACTTTTTTTACGTATTTTTGCACCGTATTTGGTACACTTTCACATATACAATGCAAAAATTTTTGCTCAGCTAAAATGATAACCAACATTTTTTTTTCTTTTTCTTTTTCTTTTCTTTCTTCTTTTTTCCTCGTTTCCTTTTGCTTTTTTTTCCTTTTTTTTTTTTTTTTTTTGAGACGAATATTCCATATGAAGAATGGAGTGAGACAGAAAAAAAATGAGGTTCGATCAATTAAAACAATAAACATTATTTAATGATATAAATGCCTTTTGGAAATTATCTATCTCAACAATGATGTCTCAAAATATCACATGTTGATTACAGCGCTTCGCTGAAATAAATAATGTACGGTGGGTACTGTTAACATAAAACATATAAAAAGTTTTAAAAAGTAAATGTAAATGATATTAAAGAAATCTAAATTCACGAATAGATAATATTCATCAACAATGATATTTTCTCACTGATTTTATACTTTGGCAGAAAACAATAACAAGCTTCTAACGTTGTATTCATGAAATTCTTCGTTGTACTACATGAGTAAAAAATGAATTTTATGTGAAGTAATTCAAGTTAACTTTGTTTTTCTTCCCTCAGTCACGTGAAATTATTTTAGTACTAAATTCAAATGCAAAACTCTGCCTAAAAGTCTCTAAAAATAATATATATTACACGCATTTTTCTTCCGTCTTCCAGTGCGCTGGTAATTTAAATAGCAATCATGAGAATTTTTCTAGTCACAAATGAGTTTTTTCAAAAAAGATGATCAGTACATATTTGTATTCATGTATTTTTGTCCCGTGTTTTCTCCTGAATTTAAATTTTTAATTTAAATAAAAATTATTCGAATATTTAACTAGTTGTTTTTTCTGCGTTGAAAGTACAGCCGCAAAGAAACCACATTTACGGTAATCCCTTTTAAAAATTATTTTTTATTATTATTATTTTCGAATTAGAATTTATGTACGACTTCGCGGTCATTAAAAAAAGATTTGGTTGCCAACTTACATTTTTATACGAAAACTCTGATGAAAAATCTTAATGCATTCATGTATTTTTGTCCCATGTTTTCTCTTTAATTTATATTTTTTATCTAAATAAAATGTATACGGATAGTAAATTTTTAACTAGTTGTTTTTTCTGCGTTGAGAGTGCTGTCGCAAAGAAGTAGTTCCTTAAAAAATATTTATTACACAGTCGGACCATATATATATATATATATATATATATATATATATATCAGTGGTTGGGAAAACTACATTTTTTTATAGCGAACTACAACTACAAACTACTTTTGAAAAGTAGTTGCCACTTCGCTACTTTTAAAAAAATAAATAAATGAAAAGCATTGGATTTAAAATGTGAAAGAATTCAACTTTCAAATTTTTAATTCTTTCCTGACAGTGAATTTTTAATTTAAGAAGTAAAACTCGTCTACTTGAAAATGTAAATAGATGCAGGTGTAATTTGATTTAAATTTTACATAGTCATACATATACATAAAATTGATTTAGGTGAAGAAACACGTGTTTTAAACAAAAGAGAAAAATTTTAATTTCCAATATAGGAGTTGATTTTTTAAGAACTTATATTCTGTAGGAGCTAAGTAATTGATTTTGAGCATCAAGTTACGGGTCTAGACATGGACACCATCTTCTTTCTTACGCTACTGATAAAATGAATAAAAACATTATTCAATTTTACCGAATAACCTCAAAAACGTACAATATTTAATAATTGACTTTTATTATGTTAACATGCAAAAACTCAATCAGTAAAAATGAAAAAAAAAAAATCAAGAAGTAGGAAAAATATCCCAAACGATCGAAACAAACGAATTTTGGAGCTAGCACGAATTCCTCACCCGCAACACGAAAATTTTCGGAACTGAATCGATGGCCTTAAGTATTGCCTTTTTTATTGGGTAATTAAATTTTTTTGTGCGTGAATGGACTTTTTCTTTAGCATCACTGAAAGCGGAAGTTCTCACACCGTACTAGTCGAAACATCGCTTTGTTGACGTAAAAATCACCACTCCGTATATTTTTCATTCTAAATATGGCGTTGATGAAACATAATTTCACACAAATGGGCTGTTTAGCTTAAGTTTGAAAATGGAAAAAAAAAAAAAAATAGAAAGTTTCTGATAACTAAAGAAATTTCAAGATTTTTAAAATGCTTGAACAACTAAAAATGCGTCGAGTATAATTACTGTATCTATTGTACAGTAGTATTGTTGTGCTTGTGCTGCACTTTATTATTGCTACGTAATATACGTACCGTACTGTTTCATTTTACGCCATTCTCTCCCATTGATTATGTGCACCCTAACAGTATTTTTATTCAATAACACAGATTTTTCACCTATGCGAGGAACGCATTCCTCGCGTAAGTTGATATCTGATTGTATATGCTGATGACATTGATACCGAAAGCTTTTTGCTGGACGCTAAGTTTGCATGAAATGGAAAAATTTCTATAACACTGTAATATTTATTGTTAACCGGTCAGGGCCTAAAACATTTTAAAATTCATCTACGGGACATTTTCTGCTGCCAGAAAGCACAAACGCTGCACTAAATTGGCAATTATAGCTTATTCTTTTCTTTCTATGCATGCTCTATTTGAGGCGAATATTGCGGAAATTTGAACATCTCGATGCCAATCAAATTAATGGCGTCAAACAAAGAACTTACGGTATCATATGTCTGAGGTCAGCTCGTAATTTTCAAAGTTTTACGCGAATCTGATTGGTGCAACTTTTACTCGCTTATGACTTCTAAATGTCAGGTTCGTTTGAAACCCCCTTTTTTTTTTTTTTTGAAACTTTATTTAAAAGTAGTTTTTCGAAATAGCTACAAACTACTTTTTTTCGTATCGAACTACTCGCTACTCTACTTTTTTTCAAAAGTAGTGGCCTACACTACAAACTACTAAAAAATATAGCTACTACAGTAGCGTCGCTACTTGTAGCGCGCTGCTTCCAACCACTGATATATATATATATATATATATATATATATATATATATATATATATATATATATATATATATATATATATATATATATATATATAACGAACCTCTATTTAACGAATTTCGCGATTTAACAAATTTTTCTTTTTCACCGACTAAAATGAAGGCAAGAAACCCCTATTTAGTGAATAATAACCTCCAAATAACGATTTTGTTTAACAGTAAAAAAAAATTTTTTTTGTTAATTTGAGGTAGGAAATATTGGATTGTTTTTTAAATGTTACATCCATAGTGTCCGAAGCAGAAAAAGACTTTTCTTGGAATCGGCAATTTTTGACGTGCGAGGCCGAGGGAGCAACCAACGAATAGTGATTCTGATGCAGAAAGTAGTAGTTAAACTCTCATTAAAACTTACTTTTTCAAATGCTTTACATGTCCTGGAAAATGTAAAAACATATCATTGCAACAGGCTGCAAAAGACAGAGAATTTTCTTTTCTCCAATGAAGTCGAAAGAGAACTATTTCCAGTCAAGTATCAAGAGAATTGTCAAACATCTATTACTCAGTAAATTAAAATTTCAAATTAAGTAGCGTGATATAAGTCGTGGAATGCTGAATAAAAGGTTTCGCTTTCTAATTATGGATATTTTTGTGCAGTTGATTATTGGGGGTTTTAGAAAAATAAGTGCATTTTTTTAAATTTTTTTCACACCCCGATATTACGAATAACCCTGATTTAACGTTTAAAAGTTTCGGTCTCGTTGAATTCGTTAAATTGGGGTCTGACTGTATTATTATTTTTATTATTATTAGTATTATTTCTTCTATCATTGTTATTATTTTGAATTGGAACTTATGTGCGATTTCAAGACCATAAAAGAGATTAGGTCGCCAACTTGCATTTTTATTACAAAAATTCTGATAACAAAATCTTAATTTTGTAAAAAAAAAATAAAAGACGGTGTAAATAGTTTTTGCAGTATTATAGTACTTAGTTCACCTACTTTTAACTTTGCATCTTGTTCTAAATGCTGTTGTAGATAGTTTTAGAGCAAGAGAACATTTTAGTTATTTACTCCACTCACCCTAAATTTGTATCAAAATATACAGAGTGAGTACATACTGTATGAAGTAACCGATTTAAAAGAATGTAATCATATTTTCGAAATAACTACACATATTACAATAAGGTTGCCGTGGTGGCCTGTTCGGTAAAGCGTTAAACTCGTAACCGAAAGGTACCGGGTTCGATGGCAGCCAAGTGGAACCACCGTATTCTTTAATAGTGTGTAGGGCGCGCTAAATATGCTCGTGGTCACAAAGTCCTCCCAGTGAATTCCTACCTGTGGGTGTGCTGGACCAGGGATTGCTCGGCTTCTGGTCTGGATCAAAAAGTTAGAGCTGTCTTCAGGGTCTCACCCAACCGATTAAACCATAAATAATGATATGTACGGGAGACCAGAGAGTGTGATATGATATTACAATAAATATTTTTTGAATGTAAAGATAATACCATTTTTTTTTCCTCGGTTTGGATGTGCAGTCCTCTTGTTACACAAAAAGCATCTAATCAGCGTGTGTAACAAACTGAAATACAGTACCGAATACATTTTGCCCGTAGTTGAAAATTAAGAAGTCATTTGGTTCGCCTGTATATTTACAAATAATGGATGACGAATTTCTCGTTAATTTGTTATGTTCATTTGTTCACCAACGTTACTGTTCCACGTTATGATAATTTTGTAATTTATTCTTCCACGTTGTGAGAATTTGTTCGGTAAAATTTTCTTAAAATTGGAATAGAAAAGGAAAAAAATCGAATTTTCGAAAAATCGCTTCGAGGTGCACACCCCCATGCTACAAACTAACTTTGTGCCAAATTTCCTGAAAATCGGCCGAACAGTCTAGGCGCTGTGCGCGTCACAGAGATGCAGACAGACAGACAGAGACCAAGACAGACTTTCAGCTTTATTATTAGTAAATAAGTCATAAACATAGTGTTATCACCCGCGATGTCAAAAGCACTTCAAGAGCTCATTTTCGCTGCCAGTATACCGATGCGATTCCTCCAGTGGTTTGCTATTTCGATTCAATGTGTGGGGTCGTTCTAGAAATTCTTTCCCAGACCACACTCATCGTGAGAAAAACATGTTACGCTGGTGTTTTATATCTGTCACCAGAATGGGAGCTGGATAAATATAAGACCACACGTAAATACGGCTTTTGCTCCTCTTTTCTGAGAAATATTCGAAATGAGATCTTCAAAATAGCTGAATTTTATCCGAAGCTGGACATTTGTTGTGCACATAAACTTTCTCCGTCTGGTGTGATATGATGTCTGTGACACTATAGGGAACATTTTTCAACCACCTTGTCAACGCGGTTGGAAACCTCAGACAGCAGAAGGAAAAGATCTTAACGCATTTTGTCAACATCGTCTGACTGTTGTAAACAGGGGTGCATTCCCCGCCAAACGAATCCCCGTATATAAGAGAAAATAAATAGGTCAAGAGGGGGAGACACTCGTAGAGCAGAGAGCTGGGGAGTCACAGACGATGGCTCTCATAGTTCAAAATATCTTTGTAACATTAAATAATCTGTAATTTGTAATATAGCTGTAAATATTGATCGCATTAAACGTCTCTAAAAGACCATGCATTCTCTTGTCATCTTTACACAAGAGGTGAAAACGGTACACCAGTTGTCAAACGCATTACGAACCATCGACCAGGTGATATTACAAAAATTGTGAATCGAACCGGGTTTTCGATTGGATGTTTGTCGTGTAACAAAGGGGTCACACATCAAACATTTATAACGGAAAAAACTGTGTAAACGTCTCTTTAAATTCATGCATTTATTGTTATGTGTGCAGTAGTTTCGAGAATACAAATTTTTGAATCTGGGTCCATCATTTATGTTCAATCTCTATTGTGACGTTTTACTTTGCATTTAATATGTTGGAGTTGACTTCTGAAGATATGCTTGGCTGGATGGGGTGGTGGTGAGCAGTTTGGGGCTATCTGCGTCATGGTCCCGGTTTTTGACCCGCGTGAACAGTTGGTGGATTTTCGAGATGCGGAAATACGTCAGAACTCATGTCGTATGGTTATGTGGCATGTAAAAGATCCTTTGGGTGTTCATTTGGTTTTGAACGCCATCGGTAAAATTAAATTCCTAGTGCAGTTACGCATTGAAGAAATCCCTTGTACCTCCATCTGGTGGAAGTTAGGCGTCAAAATTGTCTATGTCATTAAGGCACGGATATCAATCCGTGCCTTAATGAATACAGAGAAAAAATAGAATTTTTCTAAAGAAGAATAAATAGAAGTTTTCTTTCTTTCTAATGGGTATCAATTAGAAAGAAAGAAAGAAAACTTCTAGAAAAATCAAAGTTTCATAAATAGACTTGGATGGATCCGAAATAGAAGCATCATCCAGTAAACACAAATCGTGAGCTCTTTATCATATTTCGCAGAGTTAGTATTTTTTTATTTACAATTATTTTTGTCTAATAATTGAAATGTAAATGCAAATTAAGAAACGAGTTCTTTCAATTGCGTTTTACTAGCTGTTGCTAAAAAATACAATATTGCTTATGATTCAGAAAGCTTTTCTTGATTGCTTGAAAATAAATAACTCTTAAAATATTTTTAAAGATTCTTCTGAAGTATTAGTGTGCTTTAAAGAAATAGAAAATGAAATTCATCCGTTTATTTAACTGCCTTCCGACGAAAAAGCTCTTTTAATGTCGCATTTCAAAACTTGGCTTCTTGGAGAATAAGTCATCAATGGATCTCTTAAACTGGTGAATGGTTCTGGATAACCTTTTTGCGGAGGAAAATCAATTTCTGAAGTACATCAAAAAGTAATATTTCCTAATTGAACTGATCTTTTATGATATTGTAGTTACAGGTGAACGACTTTATTTTATCAAATGTCAAACGTTGATTTAATGTTAATATTATTTCGATGAAAAATAAATTTCATGAATCAGTTTTTCTTTTTGTAATAAAGTAGAAAATGTTATAATGGCCGGAAAAGTGTATAGTAAGATGCTGACACACATATTTCCGTCAGTTTTATTTATTTATTTACTAGTGGTACCCGCACGGCTTTGCCTGTAATAGAAAAATTAAAAGGTCTTTTGGTTCGCCTGTATATTTACAAATAATGTGTGGTGAATTTTCTCGCCAATTGGCTTGTACCCATGTTACGGTTTCACGTTATGATAATTTCGTATCTCGCCAATTGGCTTGTGCCCATGTTACGGTTCCACGTTATGATAATTTCGTAATTTGCTCGTCCATCTTATGATAATTTTGTGTTTAAAATTGAAATAGAAGAAGAACCACATCGAATTTTCGAAAAATCGCTTCGAAGTGCACATTCCCATGCTACAAACTAATTCTGTGCCAAATTTCATTAAAATCGGCCGAACGGGCTATGCGCGTCACAGAGATCCTGACAGAGAGAGAGAGAGAGAGATCAGGACAGAGAGACTTTCAGTTTTTTTATTAGTAAAGATTATTTCTTTCTTTCTTTTGAACGTTATTGTATGAATCGTTGAAACACATTTGAGGCAGTGAGGAACAAAGAGATATATATGCCAAAATTAAAAAATTGGAGATGACTGGTACAGATGGTAGGTGAACTCTCCTCTGTTTTGGGGCAAGAGATGGTGCTAGTACCCCTGGTAAGTACACCTATACAGCATGATTTAGAAAACTTTTTCAGTGAAAGCCTACTTTGGACCGGAACTTTAAAAGTATTTTACTCAAAACTTGAAAACGTCCACTTATATCCCTTTGCTTCTTACTGCCTCATTTGTATGACGAAACTGTCTCATCTTTAGCAATGGCGTTTTTTTTAATATCACATAACGGTTACATCTAAATAAGCAGCTCGGTTGAACTATTTTTTTTTCTACAAAAAACGCGTAGCGCGCGATGTTTTCGTCACGCTTAACAAGTTTGGTATTTTCATCACCCAGCGTTTCTTAAATTGTGTTCCGCGGAACCCCAGAGTTCCATGAAAATCAATCAAGGTTTCCTCGTTAGTTTTTTAAATTCAAAATAGTCACTTAAAATTTTTTAGTAAGAATATGTTTTGAATGAAGCATACAATCAATATTTTCCGAATGAACAGCATATAAGACATCAAAAGGCATTGTAAGTTATAAACTCACTTCTTATCAATGTATGGCCTCCAACTGTGTTAGTACAAGAATACGATATTTCTATTGAATGACATTTAATAATTAAAAACAGAAGTGTTACTTTTTGACGACAATAAGTTTTTATTTAGAATATTTTTCATTTTTGTTGTTAGTAAGACATTTTTGAGTATTGCGTTCAAGCCATTATTAATCATAAACCAAGGATTCCGTGACAAAGGGGGATATTAACAAAGATTATATTTATCAAAGAAATAGGGAAACGCTACCTTATGTGATGGAAATATCCTTTCTGGTTTTATGTAATAATGAACCTGAGGTAAAAATCCAATTGTTATATTTAAGGCATGAAACCTAAGTTCCATCAAATATTTTCTTGAACAATTCCAAGCTTCCTCTTCTTTAAAGCATGCGCACCTATTTTTACTAGTTATTTCATTTGTTCTTCCGGTTGCCGTGAGTTAAAATGTGACCATTTTGTATAAGGGAAACACTACTTATGAAGCCGAAAGAGTAAATTGGTACCTTGATTAGCAAAGTAATGTGTTATCCTCACCACCGAAACGTGAGCAACAAATCAAGTGCGAAAACGATGTATATTGACTGAGCTAGTAATTTAGGAACGTAAGCAATCACGTTACGGCTACTCAAAAAGTGCTTTGTATTATATTCGGTAGTTTACCTCTATTTGGGTACACTGCAATCGATTAGCCTTGCAAAAGTTAAAACTTATGCCGAAGTTTTGTTATGAAAACTGCTTAAATAATAGGAAGATCAGTATTTCTCAAAATGTGGGACTTTAAATATTGTAATTATTGTTTCGAACAGCGATATTCTGATGGTTCATGTAATGTTGAAACTCAATTTACACGGAAGAACTATTTTTAGCAGTTAAATAACTTCGTATATTACATGAAATTAAAACAATTTCTGTATTGAGAAAAACCTGAAGTTTTTAAATTGAAGGTGAAAGTGAAATGGTGAAATATTTACTCTATTTTTAGCCCCATCTATATGACAATATTTCAACTATGTAGTACACATGTATTCCAGTTAAAGTTGCCTCTAAGGATCAAAGCATATGCTGACATACGCAATTTTCAAAAATTGATACTCTATGGTCATATTTTGTTGTAAGTCAAAAACCAATTTTGACATTCTGCAATGATGAAGTTCTTTCTTTTTTAAGCATTTTAAATATTAATTGAGACTGACTAAAGTTATTTCTTAAAGGTTTAACTTATTTCTATTTCAAATGTTTTGTACAGTTAATCAAATGCGTGTTGAAAAAGTGAATAGGGCAAAGTAAAATGATTCATTTCATTTGCTTATTCAATCATTTATTAAATTTCTAACGCTTTCATTTATTAGTAAATTCAGGTAAATCCCTTCATTTAGTAAATCACTTTTTTATTCATTAATTCGCTTATTTTCTAATTCATTCTCATTTTTACACTCATTGTTTTTTCTCATATGTTAGTTAATTAGTTAATTTAATTACTCGTTTATTGTTTCATTATCTATTCATTTATTCTTTTATTGGCCCAATCATTTGAACAAAAATGTTTTTCAGAACAAAATCGAAACTATTTCAATAAAAACTATATTTTATTTTTCATTTTTCCCCCCATGAACAATTAGTGAATATTTTCCACTCCTTTTGAAGGTACAAATTTACTGTTAAAAATAATGTTTTAATGCAAGTTTTATTATAAAATACTTTGTTTTTTCCTTTGTGTACTGTAGTTTTCAAAACAAATTTTTAAATTGTTCATTTTAAAAAAGGGAAGTTATCTTAACTATTTCACTTGTCCCACCTTCCCCTACTTTCGCTTAAACTTTGTTATGGTTTAATGTTATATATTTTACCACTAAATCACGTCATTCATGTACAATCTTCACTAAGGGATTTTGATTACAGCGAGTTTTTAGAACTAATAATTCTTCAGGACTGAATTCAAAGGAAGGTTTTTTTTTATTAGAATATCGTAGTTTTATTTAAACTGAATAAATATTTTCAGGCAAATGACAGTATATAAAATTATTTTGTTTTACTTTTTGACCAGTAATTCTTTGAGTGGAAAACCTTCCGACAAATGGAATTTTTTTTAAACCATAACTTTTTTAGAGTGAATGCATAGTAATTTCCGTATTTTTAACCCAAAAACGCTTAATTTAATGTAAACAAAGGAAAGATCTTAAAGTAACTAAATGTTCATACTTTTATTTTACATTTTTGAAATGCAATTCGTAAATGTATGAAACTTCGAGTATCTGTGCAAACCATTCCAAACTCGAGAAAATGAAGTGAATCATCATACATCAAATTAAAATAAATGGGTCTCAGTGCTTGAACTTTTGGAAGCTGTTATGGTGAAAAATTTACTAGTAGTCATTATATACGGGGGTTTGTAAATAGTATTGTTATCATCCCTTTATTCTAGATTTTCAATCAGCACCAAGAAATTTAAAAAAAAAAATTTTTTTTTTTTCATCTCAAGCGTACGGGATGTATTGAAATTAGAAATCTAAAATAACATGTATCAATATTGTAAGAACAATTTAAGTTACAGTGGTAATGCTTCTGCTGGTTTATCTAAGGATGTATAAATAAATTAAATTGGGCAAGAAAAAGAGTTCTAATGAAAATGTTGGATTTTATCAAAAACGAATAAAAATTGTAATAAGTTTTCAATAAAATGAGAAGTAAAATATTAGCAATAACCACGTCAAAGAGCAAAATTGCAGATTGCTGCAGACACGTGTGTCGGCGTTACAAGGAACTTATGTTGGATATCTTTTCATCCATAAGCTTATTTCTTTTGGATTGAAAAAGGCGTTCCTTGTTACGTCAACACACGTGTCTGCGGTAATCTGAAATTTGTGCTTTTTGACACTGTTATTTCTTATTTTACTTTTTAGCACAAAAGGTATTTATGTATCTTAAGTCTTTCAATATCCATACATAAATTAAAGGGAATGGATACAATAACTTTTTTTCTTTACTACACCAATTTTTTTAAAAACAAAATGCGTCGCGTGGTGTATTCCGTATGTCTACTTTTATTGCAGTAATTTTTCACTTAATTCCATTGCAAAAAGTCAACATTTAATTCTGAATCAAGCAGCGAGGAAGATAACTTTGAAAAGTAATCAATCCGTCCTGCTCAAAGGAGGGAAAACGCCTCCACAGTGTTGAAAAAACATTTATTTTCTTCAATAAACCCATGCAAAGAAAACAAGAGCTTCTAATCTTTTGTTGTTATCATTACTTACCCAAGGAAGTGTTCACACGTCGTTTAAGCTCCAATCGATTCACTTTCTTTCTTTCCTTGTTTAAAGCTTTGTCGTCATTAATATAGGATTATCCTTCACGTTCGATACTAATGAAGAAAATCTTTGGGTGCAGGTATGCGAGTTCGATTATTTTTGTACGTCGGCATCAAGAAAAGAAAGAATTTTCACCGTCAGTGATTTTTATGCTTTTTATTGTTAATTACTACTGAGCTTAATTTCCTAGAGTGATTTTGTCGGTTTTTCACTTGTTGATTCGAATGTTTATTCCGGTTGAAAACTTTCCGCATGTCAGAGTCTAACGCTTGAAACTAGGTTCTATTTTGCTCTCCCAAATCTTAAGAAAAAGGCAAAATCAGGTTTTGACTTCATTATGGAATTTTGGGTTACATTACTTATCTACATGCTTGGTTTACTTTGCTTGTTTATGGCCATATTTATACTTTAGTCAGTGGCATCGCTACGGGGAGGCGGGGGAGGGGGACGGTCCGCTCCGGGTGTCACCCGTCTGGCGGTGACACCCAAGCTAAAAATGCAAGTTTTTGAAAAATATGAAGCTAAAATACATTTTTAAGTTTACAATTAAAAAAAATTTCCGGCTGGTAAACCCCCGGGCCCTCTACATTAATTAATTTATTTATTTATTTATTGTGCATTAGCTCACTTTAAACTTCATTCTGACATATACGAGGCAGTGAAAAGCAAAGGGATGTAAGTGGTAAAAATAAAAATTTGGAGGTAACCAGTACACGTAGTAGGTGAACCTCTCCTCTGTCTTAGGGCAAGACATGGTACTAGTAGCCCTGGCAGTTGCTGCTATACAGCATGATTTAGAAAAAAATTTCAGTGAAAGTCTACCTTGGATGATACGTTTAAACGTGTTTTACTCAAAACTTGAAAATGTCCTCTTACATCCTTTTGCTTCTCACTGCCTCATATGTAGTTATTTCGGAAAATTGTATAAATTTCATGTTTCTACGTATTTTTTTTTTCTTTTGCGTTTTTAGGGGGGGGGGGGACACCAAAAATTTCCCGGCCGGGTGTCACCCATGCTAGGTACGCTACTACTTTAGCTGAAATTTAAGTTGTATATTCTACAACTTTTTAGCCAACATTGGTTCCTTTTGCTTATTTTTTTTTCAAAGTAGCAAATTTTGCTTGGTTATTCAACGAAAACAAAATCATATTTCGTCACATTAAGTAAACACATAAGGTAAATGCACTAGTAGTGGCCACTGTTTCAGTAGTGGCCACTTTAAGGTTTATATTTGAAAAATAAGGATTCCAGGTCTCCCAATGGATTCAAATTTGCAGGAAGTAAAGTTCAGGCTATATTGTAGTGAGCAGCTCAAGGAGCAGGAGGTAGAGCATCATGGAAAATTGTTATAAAGTATTTAGTATGGTCGTTTGGATTGTCCATGATTTTTAAGCTGTCTTCTAACGCTTCTCCGTTACGAGGTATAAAAACATTGTGTTGTATTATGAATAGAACAATGCTCAAAAATAATATTTTTTAGAGCTGTAACCATATTATGAAATGTGAAAGATCATGTTTGGAACGTTTACAACTCCAAATAGTTGTTTTCTTTGCTGACAGTTTATGTGGCCACCACTGGTACCAAAAATGTGAAAGTGGCGTGTGGGTGTTTGTTTTACCTCCTTGAGCAGCCATTGGTTAAAGACAACAGCGTTTCTTGTACTTTATTGGAACTGTGAATAGTTTATAGTGTTGTTGAACCTTCAATTTTTGTGCTTAAAAGTACTCCCTTCTATTTGATTTCCCCAAACATTGGTCTGAAATTGGTAACTGAAAATATTTTTAGCTGTTGCATTTAAGCAAGGAGTGTGTAAAAAATGTTCACTTAATTTAGCCCATGTATCTATATTACCTCTTCTAAAAAACCGATGCTACTTAATTTTGTCTTGTTTTTTGCCAACATACCCGCGTTCGCAATCTGCGGGTAACGATTGCTGTTCAAATGACTGTTGCCGAATGAACATCAATTTGTCACCTTATCTACTTTCAAAACCGATCTGTCACTAATATTTGTTAAAGGGATATTGTCGCCAAATGCCGAGATTCTTTTGGTGACCGTAAAATGACGTTAAAAATTCTCATACAAAATGTTTCCCAAAATGAGTAGTAAAATTTGGCGAGTGTTTGAAACTGTGTGAAAAGACAAATTAATGGAAGTTTTTGTGCTGTAAAAGAATTTACCTAATTTAGTTGGCCACTATTTTAAAAATTAACAAAAATTTCAAAGATTCTTTTATGGCAGTATTTTGATTACATCGTGAAAGCCGAGAAACATTGTTACGTAGTCTGTCTTCAAAAACAACGACAGTTGAAAAAAATAGCCAAGGGCATCAGCTTTTGAAACGTTTGGCGAGATTTTGGTCGAATGGATACTTAGCAAGTGTCCAATCAGTGCAAACAAATAAAAAATCCATTGAATTGCATTAAAGTTACATTAATAATTTGGTAAAATGACGCTAACCTGGTCATGGCGATAAATATTTCATTCTGGTAACTCGCTACCTTATTTTGGCAACGGAGCATTCTTCCCGATTTTGGAAACCCTACAGCAAAGCTAATTCGTTTGGTGAATCATCGGTTTCAAAACTCGTTACACGAAATTCTAATTGATTCGCAACTCCAGAGATCGAATACGCTACCTTGCGGTGATTACCAATACTACCGAAAAAGGTAAAACATTCCATTCCACTTGTCTCCTTTGGGGTAAATTACAAGCTTAAGACAGTTTGTGGTGTAGTGTAATTTCTAAAGAATAGCAAAGAAAGCTTCCCACAAACACAAAAAAATTCATTGAGCTTCAAAGCAAGTTATAAATTGACAGCATATATTTTGTCTTTTTAATTTTTAGAGCTTCGAAACATTTTGTAAAATTTAGCATTGCAGAATGTATTAAACTCTTTCGTAGTCCATTTTTATAAGCTTTTTCAATGTTGTATGATTTTGAGTATCATTAATTTATTAAGTTTAACAAGTTTTTAAAAATTTACTTATTTGAGGTTATACATTTAAAATTAGTTATTTCATATCTTTTGGATTTAAACCGCAGTAAGTACTTTCCTTTATATTTCGCTGTTCCATCTTTAATTTAAATTTAATACTAATAACTGACTGAGTAAGTTTGAGTGTTGAAAACAATGTGCAGTGCCGTCTGGACACTTTGGGTTCAGAACAAATGAAAAGAGTCTTTACATAATTACCCCAAATGATCAACTAGTCAAGAAGAGTAGATTCAATTTGCACCAGGTCGGTCATTAATCTTTACTGAAGGCACATCAGGAAGCATTGTTTTCGTGGTATTAAAAATTCAATCAAGAACTTAAAAAAAAAAAAAAATCTAATTCATATTCCTATCACAACGTAGATTGACCCCAAAACCGGAAAATCTTTGCACCCACTCGGAGGGTGAGGCGAGGGCGCAGTGACCCCTTGGCTGGAAGCCAAAAGTTAGGTAGAAAAAGGACGATCGATTGCCGGGGCGCTTATCGCCGCCCCATTCCTGACGAAGGGAATCCAACTCCGTTATGGTGCAATCGATAGCCCCGATTCCTGTAATGGCTTGTTGACGACTGGGCCATTTCACATGCACGGCTACTTACGGGGGCAGGGTCAAAGAAAAGGGGTAAACTTTTTGCACTCATTTAGAGAGAAGTTGGTTTCGGGCGGCTCCTGATAAATGTTCAGGAGGCTTTCGGCCTTCCGGATGATGGAGAAATAAGTGTTTTTGAAAAGTCATTTTGCATTTTATGACTATTATGTTTATGTTTTTTTGTTTGGGATAGTTTTTGGATTTTTTTTAAAGATATTTTTTGTTTATAGTGTTTCTTAGGGTGGTTCACAAAAACATTTTTTCAGCTAGAGTCCAGGACACCGCCCCCCCCCCCTTTTTTAGACTTACTAATAGTATTGTGCTGTAAAAGTTTTAGCTTCTTACTCAAATTTTAAAAAAGTGCTCACCGACCCCTCAATTTAACATTAGCCGTAGCATAGAAAATGTCACAAATTTAGAAACATTTAATTTCCTCAGCTGATTTTTGTAAATAATTGTTTTATTGCAATGTATATGCATATTACTAGTGTATATTATAATATCAAGCATTATTTTTTCAGTTCAATGTATTTTTTTAACCGAACTCCCCACTTATGAAGTTTGGGGGAATGGGTTGAGCACCGTCTTTCAATTCAAATAGGAAACTAAAATTCTTCCAGTATATTACTATCCACAAGTCTAAAAATATTGAGGGGTGTCCTGTTATCTAGGAGAAACTTTTTTTACATGTATTTTTGAACCAAACAAGTGTTTCTGTACCGAAAGAGCGTTTACGAAATACAAATAATAATGACAAATGATGGGCTACGGGGAAGAACGATCAAAGTTCATTTTTCTAAAAAAAAACTCTGGTTAACCTACGGGAACATGTAGCTTATTACAGACAGTATTCAAAAGAAATATTTTTCAGGCAAGAATCATCATAGTGAGTGAGTTTTAACAGGGAAGAATGAGGCTAACTTGGAAACGATTTGAGATTTCAAGCTCAAAAACGTAATGAGGGAAATATGAGCATGGTGGACTAGGATCATTCTTCCCCGTGACCCTTCAAATAAAAACTCGTTGAAGAATTTAGAAAGCCATTACTGAGGCATCATCACTTTGATATATGAGCTACAGTCTAATTCAAATACATTTAGTGTGCTTCAGGATAATTTTTTCTGAGTATTGTTTTGTTTGTGGTGTGTAGTACAGAAAAAATTTACGAAATGCAAAAACTAAGAAAAACATTAAAGATATTAGAATATCATTGGTAAAGCATCATGACTACGCTATATGGAGCTACTGTTCAAAATATATTTAATAGTAAAACATAAAAAATGTTTTTTAACTCTAAAGACTATTTCATAATTTATATTTTCCATTGATATCTCACATATTTATCAGCTGAAGGAGAGGTGGCTTTAAAATAATTAAAGCCAAGTTTGATGAAATCATAATTGATAACGCAACTGATTGTCACATAAACACTTAACTGAAATTTCACTACTTTCAAAAAAGTTTGCTCAAGTCTACGTCACTAATTACGGCTACGATCGCAAATATTTATCAGCTGAGCGAGAGGTGACTATTAAACAATTAACTTAATCTCACTCAACATTTCAAAAGTTCAATTCAGCCTTTGAAATGAGTAAATAGCTTCGTGGAAACAATCTCTTTCGAAAAATATCTATTGCCCTAAGTAAACAGGTGCAACTCTTCAAAGTGTTCCCACGGAAGAAAATCTATTTCGACGCCAAAGCGCTCTATTTATGACGGCTAATGGAAGCATTAGTTGAATCTTTGTTCTCTCCCAAAAGTAATTACGACAGCTTTCTGTCTTGAATGTTATTGAACTCGAATGTTTTGACAACGATTCTCTGCAAGCAAGAGGTGGCAGAGTATTTACTGCTGTAACACATTACATTTGCATGAAAAATATGAGTACATTTTTCGTGAAAGGGGACTTTGAAAGTATAAGTACTCTGTATTCAACTGATTCTCAAACAAAGCATTTTGACCTTTTATAAGGCCATTTTTATTTGATAGTACTACGTTATATTTTGGATGAAGATCGGTAAAAGAGAGAGAGAGATTTCAGATCGTTAGGCTATTGGAGATATTTAATTAAAGTTTAGCCCAGCCTTTTCGTTGGAGGGAAGGGGAGCCAACTTGAGTGAAGTATTAACTAACCAGAAATGGTCAAATAGTTTATCGTATGCATTAACTTTTGTTGAATTTGGTGAGAAATGATTTTTACTCGCCTTACGAATGGTAAAAAATGCATTATTATTACAGAAATAAAAATCAAATTATTCATTGTGAATGCAACATCAGTCAGATCTCAATATAAATATTTAATCAATTTGAAACTAAACGCGGTGAAAATTTTCTGCTTTTAAATGTGTTATAACTGAAATGGTTCTTAGTAAAATATTTTACTTTTCGCTTTCTTCTATATCAAATAAAAAGAAAAATGTATTGGATTCACGAAATTTTTCAAATTTCAAATTTCGACGGATTCGCACATCTTGAGGTGTGTTGAGTCCATTTTGATCCTGCTAATTTGCTTTAAATTTCCCTGTAGGCGTAAATGTTAAGTGTTTTTGAACTGTTTGAACTGAGCAAAACATTACTCAAATCAAAAATATTTTCTATACTTGTTCTTCATTGGCAGTTTTTTTTCCAAAAAAGTTTGTTTGGAGCAAATCTGCTTTAAAGTTCGGATATGAAACTTGATTTACATTTCCCTGTACCGCTAATGTTATTTTTTTTCAACTGTTCAAAGTTGAACGAAAAATTGTTCAAATCAAAAAGTGAAGTATGAGAATGAGTTGTCCTCCCCGAGATCTTTCGAACGACAGTAATATTTGCACGAATCGGACTATTCACTCAAAAGTTATTTTAGGAAGGGACGTACCGTTAACCAGACAGACCGACAGACACACATTTTCCCCATCTCAAAACTCTACTTTCCAATTTTTAGTTTTTAGATAGTTGCATGCTATTGTAAAAGGAAGTCATGTGATGCGTATATCAGCTCGTTTTTTACTTTCTTTTTACAAAAAAGGAAGTATTGTATTCGCGAAAAAAATTTCACTCAAAACTCGACCTTTATTTCCATTTTTCTCACCCACGAATGAATGTCGAGGTTTTTTTCGACTCGATCACATGTGGATATATGCCTAGGAACCTACAGATACCCGAAATATGCATTTTGACGACCCCCGAGTTAATTACAACGAATTTTCTCCTGATGTCCGTATGTACGTATGTATGTGCGTATGTGTGAATGTATCTCGCATAGCTCAAAAACGGTATGTCCTAGAAAGTTGAAATTTGATACGTAGACTCCTACTGGGGCCTAGTTGTGCACCTTCTCTTTTGGTTGCATTCGTATGTTCCTAAGGGGGTCTTTTGCCCCTTTTTGGGGGGAAATCATTATTAATTTCGATGTAAACTCAAGTGGTGTCGGATACTTGGTGATATTCGCCAGTATTTTGGTCGCCAAGTTTTGTCGCAAACTTGGGGACAAATTTAGCGATTTTTTTTTTTTAATTTGGTTTTATTTAGCCACTGTTGGTGATATTTCGAGAGTAAACTATTGAATCACATTAAAATTGCCAATGATGGGGAAATGACATTAATTTGGAGTAAAAGGAAGTCATGTGATGCACACATCAGCTCGTTTAATGAAATCCTCCACTGGTCTACGACCCAAGCCGCCTGCAACATCGGCGTAGTGTATGAAGATGAGTAGAATAAAAACTCAAACTGAATAAATGCATAGATGATATGTTTTATGTTGTCTCGTTTGTCTCTGATTATTTCTTTATTTTGCGTTTTTTATTTAACTGATATTTCAAACTTTTCTTTGATGTTTAAAAAATTTAAACAAAAAGATGCTTTTTTTATTTACAACCTACAAGAGCTTTTCAAAATCAATATTCTAGTTAAACACAGTTTTTTTCAAGTAAAAAGTTTTTTTTATTGCAGAAACCCGTGAAGTACAATTTTTTTTTTTTAAATTTTTGCAAAAAAATAAACTTTTTAGAAGTAACTGCAAGCAATATTTGCTTTTGCAATAAAAAAAGAAACACATTAATTTTTTTACGCCAAAACCTTTACTTATTTTAAAATTAGGGAGTTTCTTTTTTAGTTTTCTGAAAATTTTAAAAAGCGCTATTGACGGGTTTCTGAAATAAACGATTCATATACCACCCTTTGCCTCCCCCCTCCCTTTCAAAATTTGAAATAACGGGCCTACGTTCTAAGAGAATCCATTGACAAAACAAGAAAAGCTGTAAGTAGAAAACAATTAATTTATAATCATATGGAATAAATAATAGTAAATAAGACACAAAAAATGATAAATTAAACTTTATTTCCAACCAGTTAGCAAAGTCAAAATTTAGTTTTTATACCACAATTATTGAATTCTGAACAAACACATGAAACAATCCGTCAACACAAACGCACTCAGGTTTTTTTCCTCATAATCAGTCAATCATACACGTAAATAGCAAACTGTATAGTTCTTCAAAATCAGGGAATTATGCTCGTAAAAAACACACTGTACATGTTCAAGTTGAGATCAAACTTTA
This sequence comes from Uloborus diversus, assembly GCF_026930045.1. Taxonomy (NCBI): domain Eukaryota; kingdom Metazoa; phylum Arthropoda; class Arachnida; order Araneae; family Uloboridae; genus Uloborus; species Uloborus diversus. Next base: position 109,975,166 of record NC_072734.1, on the reverse strand, counting down.
GTACTATAACGTGCACCTAAAACAACTGTTCTTCGAAATCAATCAACCATGCTCGTAAAAAACAAACTGCATGCTCACGTTCAAATCGAACTGTTTTTCGCAATCAGTCAGCTATGCACGTGAAAAGAACACTGCACATGTTCACGTTCAAATCAAACTGCTCTTCGGAATCAGTCAGCTATGCAAGTGGAAAAAACACTGCATATGTTCACGTTCAAATCAAACTGCCCTTCGAAATCAGTCATCTATGCACGTGAAAAGCACATTGTACATGCTCACATTCAAATCAAACTGCTCTTCGGAATCAGTCAGCTATGCACGTGGAAAGAACACTGCACATGTTCACGTTCAAATCGAACTGCTCTTCGAAATCAGTCAGCTATGCACGTGGAAAGAACACTGCACATGTTCACGTTCAAATCGAACTGCTCTTCGAAATCAGTCAGCTATGCACGTGAAAAGCACATTGTACATGCTCACGTTCAAATCAAACTGCTCTTCGAAATCAGTCATCTATGCACGTGAAAAGCATACCGTACATGTTCACGTTCAAATCAAACTGCTCTTCGGAATCAGTCAGCTATGCACGTGGAAAGAACACAGCACATGTTCACGTTCAAATCGAACTGCTCTTCGGAATCAGTCAGCTATGCACGTGGAAAGAACACTGCACATGTTCACGTTCAAATCGAACTGCTTTTTGGAATCAGTCAGCTATGCACGTGGAAAGAACACTGCACATATTCACGTTCAAATCGAACTGCTCTTCGGAATCAGTCAGCTATGCACGTGAAAATCACATTGTACATGCTCACGTTTAAATCGAACTGCTCTTCGAAATCAGTCATCTATGCACGTGAAAAGCATACCGTACATGCTCACGTTCAAATCAAACTGCTCTTCGGAATCAGTCAGCTATGCACGTGGAAAGAACACAGCACATGTTCACGTTCAAATCGAACTGCTCTTCGGAATCAGTCAGCTATGCACGTGGAAAGAACACTGCACATGTTCACGTTCAAATCGAACTGCTTTTTGGAATCAGTCAGCTATGCACGTGGAAAGAACACTGCACATATTCACGTTCAAATCGAACTGCTCTTCGGAATCAGTCAGCTATGCACGTGAAAATCACATTGTACATGCTCACGTTTAAATCGAACTGCTCTTCGAAATCAGTCAGCTATGCACGTGAAAATCACATTGTACATGCTCATGTTTAAATCAAACTGCTCTTCGAAATCAGTCAGCTATGCACGTAAAAAGCACACTGTACATGTTCACGTTCAAATCGAACTGTTCTTCAAAATCAGTGAACTATTCACGAAAACACGAACTGTACACGTGCACCTAAAAACAAATGTTCGTCGAAATCATTGAACCATTCATGTAAAAAACAAACTGTACATGTGCACGTTAGAATCAAACTGTTCGTTGAAATCAGTCAACTAGGAGAAGATGAACTCAAAAATTCTCAATTTGGATGAAACATCAGTCAAAAGATGAACTTTTTTCAAAATGGTTTTTCGAATCATAACTTCAGAGTTAATGCTTTTTAGGACTCTTAATACAGCATGTACATTTTAACATTCGTGCGACTGCAAGCAAAAATCTCTTGGTTTTAGTGCATTTAGATTTTTTCTTCACTTTTTCTTGACAAATAGATTCAAGTGCTTGTGTTTGTGAAGCGATCTCAGGTTCAAAAATTTGGCCAGCGTCTTTTACCATTGTGGATGAAACATTTTCGTGGGATGAATGTTTAGATGTGGCAGGTTCTTGCACGTCGTTTTGAAATATTATGTCTGGATGTTCTTCCATAAACAAATTTCCCATTTTCGACAAAAACGTAGGAGTCATTGTTTTGAAAAAATGTTCATTCTTTATTTTTTTTTCATCAGAAGTTGTTTTGTTATTTTCCATTGGGGGAAACCGAATTTCGCGGACCCAATCTGGTTTGTGTATGTATTCTTCGGCTTCATTTTCTAATTTCCTTTTGCCGGAAGGACGCTCTTCACGATATTCATAGAATCCACTTTCCCGTTTTCTTTTCCAGGATGTACAATGTTCGTTCCATGGTTTTAAATCAATTGTGCAACCTTTCGACAAATCTTCTTCGTTGTCTTCTTGAATAGTCTCAAGTTTGGGTTTATATTTTGAAGTTTTACTTTTTTGCTTTAGTCCTGGAAAGGTTTCCAGCTTTGGTTTGTATTTTGAGGTGGTGATGTGAGGTGATAACTGTTTCCTTTCTCCAAACCAGTATTCCTTATTCTCTTCAAGGCGGCGACTTCTTTTCTTTTTAAGCGACATAATCTGTTGGAGTATTTCTCGGTCCTCGTCTGACGAATCAGAAGCTTCGTCTTCTGTAGTTACCCATCCATCATCCTCGGCATATGCATCAAACTGGTTCTCCAAATCATCCATTTCCCTCGCAGTGAAAACTTTTAACTGCTACACTTTTAGATAATTGACTGCAAATGAAAGATTGCCTTCATTGTTGAAGGGTGAACAATGTTGCCTTACAATAGTGCGCCTTCAATGTTTCTACCAACAATACTAACAAACGCTTAAAGCAACAATGTGTTCTGCCAACAAACTAGAACTTACCTAGTGTTGAGCGAGAACTGAAATAAATACTTAACACTCGACGTTAAATCCCGGTTACCACAAATTTGCCATTTTAACTGCGCTTGCGCGCGGACTTCGCTTATTTCAAAAATTTTGCTAAAATTAATTACAAACATTTTGAATTTGTTAATAAATATGAGATGGAAAGAGATAAAAATTGAAAATCACAAAGCTTTCTCTGATTTAGTTTTTAGTCCTCGATAAAGATTGAGTTTTGCGTCTTAATTATTAATGGATTCGATGTCTGATTTTTCTGTCCCTTTTCAGGGCCAAATTTTTAACCTCAAAAGAGCGTACTAGAATTGCAGCATCACTTCTATTACAAAGCCGAACCCTCAGCCTAAATAAAAATGTATGATACTAAGCTGTTTACGCCTAACGTAAAATATCCGCAAAAGACGGACATCTGTACGCATATTCCAATCATTTTTTAATTGCACAACGTATTTTACCTTTATGTTACATAAATATTTCCAAACCAATAAATACTGAGGTGTCATTTTTCTCTTTACATTATAAAGATTATCAGTTATTCATATCCGTAGTTTCATATAACATCACGAAATCGTTGAGAAAATATTCTAATCGCATTCATTAATTTGTTGGGACTCTAGCTCGGTCTAAATAAAAACAAGCAACACGAAATCTTAAAACAGAAAGCCCAAAAAGCTAAGTCCGCGCGCAAGCGCAGTTGAAATGGCAAATTTGTGATAACCGGGATTTAACGTGTAGTATACTTAACCCGTTGCCAAAGTACAATAAGAGAGCTATTTCTGCTTTTTGTAATGAAATTTCCTACTATGATATGTCAATTGAGAATAGGTAAAACGTAGAGAGAGAGAAAGAGAGTGTATAAAACCTTAATTTCTTGAAAGCAACGATTTTAGGTCCCGTGCTATATTTTAAAGTAAAGTACTGTGGAAGAAATCGCCTTTCTTTCATAAATTCACGCAAAACGTGTCTTTCTGTCGTCGACTTTGATTGAACCATGTGACGGGATTATTGCCTCAGGTTTTCGTAACCAAATGATCAGAAAGTACCGTACCTAGCAATATTTGTTTCTCGGCTCAGATCCATCTGAGTTTTGGCATCAATGTTAAGAATACTTTAAGGATTATCTAACTAATCAGTACATTATTAAAGGAAAAGATGGCAGAATTTAAAGACAAAACAAATTTTATATCCGTGCAGATATTTTACAATAGGGCAGTTCTGCACACAAAAGATCAGTGCAGGATTTTAATTTTTTGGGTGGAAAGACCAAATTAGGCAATACATGAAGATCCTTCAAGGTACGTAAGGAAATATGGTAAGTGAGAAAAATGCTCAGCGAGAGAGCGGGATTTAAAAGTTTTTATTCAAAAGATCGGACCGCTAATCGTTTGCTTCCCATATAGCTACGCATTTTTGGCGCGCTCAAATCTTGGTCTCTTATGAACTTTTTTAAGAGTCTGTCATGACATTAGTTTCACATAATGTACTTTTCCTTTTTTTGTAAAAGATGTTGCACAGTTTGAGCACAGTATCGTAACTTGAATTCCCATCTAACATCTCTTTTTCTTTTTTTTTTTTTTTTTTTTTGGAGCAAGCTTGTCCTATCATCATTAGTTTCATACACACAGAAACAGAAGATTTCCTGCCTTTTTGTCCTTGTCGACCTTATTTTCCGGAATTTTTGAGAAAGCTCTGGCCTGCAAGGGTGCCCATATAGGGGGGAAGGGGGACTCGACCCCCCCCCTAGAAATTAGAACTTCCTTGCTTTTAGTACTTTTTCTTTGCAAAAAATGTAAAAACATATGTTCTCCATCCATTAATGAATAAGTAATTAAAAACGTCAAACTTTAATGACTAATCTGTCCTGAAATCTGCTTCCATGGCGAAAATATCCTGCTAAGCCATGGTTAAAGTGTTTGAGCCCTCCCCCCTTACAATTTTGCATATGGGCGTCTATGCTGACCGATCTCCATCTATTCAAATTTGTTGCGATTCGACGGACAGTACGCAGTGAAATTTTTCAAGCAACCACTTTCTTTTTTTTCAAATTTTTTTTTTAAAGTTCTGTACCTAGCGGGATCGCGCACCTAACAGTGACAAAAGAGATCACGCGGGGTGACAGAGTTACCCCAATCAGTTTTATCTAAAATTTTCTATAAATCATCATTTTCTATCTTTTCATAATCTGCTAGTTCGCACGCCAGTTCAACTAGTTCACAGCACAAAGCAATATAAATGCAAAAAGAGAGCTAGAGAACGCAGAACTACTCTGCTTAGAATGAGAACTTTCGAAGCAGTAGCAGTCGCGTGGGGGGAGTGAGTTACCCCATTAACAAGTGAGTTCCAAGAAATGATTGCTTCACTCGCAGAAAGAAAATTAAAAAGATAAATAAATAAATATCACTTCACCTACCAATGGAACTGTTAGATAGGAGAATACTGAAAGGGTGATTGACTACAGATATAAATATTTACCCTGCGTCAGGAGTTGGGATATGAATGGGGTGATTGTGTGCCCGCGCGATCTCTCGTGGGTTAAAAATTGAATGTGACTTTCCAATCGCTTACTAAGCATTTGTATCGTTGTATAGCTCAGTTTGCAGAACAAAAGACATGCAAATTTTGCTTTTTTGAACACACAAAACAAATCTATTGTCCTTTTTACTATCTCTAATCTGTACTGAAATTGGTTTCCATGGGGAAAATATTCTGCTAAACCATGAGGGAAATTTTTGAGCCCCCCCCACCCTTCAAATTTTGCATATGGGCGCCCTTGACGCGGTTTCGATTTACGCGGCATTTTCGTGGAACGTAACCCCTGCGTAAAACGAGGGTCTACTGTACACAATTGAAATTATCAACTTCAGAAAATATTACGAATATAAAATATTGGAACTGTATGCATAACACCTGAATTGTACTTCAAATTTGGCAACTTTGAGATTGTGTATTATTATTTTACTAGTGGTACCCGCACGGCTTTGCCCGTAATAGAAAATTAAAAGGTCTTTTGGTTCGCCTGTATATTTACAAATAATGTATGGTGAATTTTCTCGCCAATTGGCTTGTGCCCATGTTACGGTTCCACGTAATGATAATTTCTTAATTTACTCGTCCAACTTATGAGAATTTTGTTCTTAAAATTGGAATAGAAAAAGAACCACATCGAATTTTCGAAAAATCGCTTAGAGGTGCACACCCCCATGCTACAAATTAACTTTGTGCCAAATTTCATGAAAATCGGCCGAACGGTTTAGGCGCTATGCGCGTCACAGAGATCCTGACAGACAGAGGGACTTTCAGCTTTATTATTAGTAAAGAAGTTCAGATAAAATTTGGAAAGTTTTACCTTCATTTTAGGGATTAAAGGCTTTAAAAATAAAGAAAATAAAATTTAAAACACAAAACATGTTAGAAATGACTGGAAACGTAAAATTAAAAGTTTTGGTTTAGCAACGGCAGGGGTCCCCCCTCTTAACAACAAGGGTGCACTCCCCTAAATATCATGAATATCCCCAAGAGCTGGAGACCCCCCCCCCCAAAAAAAAAGTGAAAAATACCCCTTAAAACAATCCTACTAAAAATTTCAATGACGTAGTCTGCACCATGCCCCCCCCCCCCCTAGGTGGACACAATTGGAGATGACGAATTTTGAAACAGGCTTATTACGTGAATTGGTAAAAAAGAATAATAATATAAATATGAAATTTTCTTTCAATTTTCTTTACACACACGTTTTAATTTTTATTTACTTTTTTTTGAGATAGAATTTTACCGGATAATACAGAGCATTTTTTAAGGAATTTTTACTAGGCGACACAAGTTTATCACAAAGGCATTTCCAATAATTTTCCTCTTTTTTCAACAAACGTGTGCATATATCGTCGCCTCAAAGTGGTATTTCTGTAAGTACTGTTTGTTCTGAGGTGACTCTATAGTACTTCTGATTTAAGAGGAAGCCGATATGAACCTACCGTAAATATAACTCCGAAGTAAAGGGGGTCCGGGGGTTTCTTCCCTGTAAAATGTTCGAATTTGTAGTCTTAAAAAAGTATTTTAGTCGATCTTAGGTAATGTTAGGAAAGGAAGAGGTTTAGTGGCGCTCACTTGTCTATTTTTCGAAATTGTAGCTGAATTGTAGCTAGAATGGAGTTTTAGATGATCTTTTTGATGATGTTAGAGGGAGGAAAGATTTGAGGGCCCATCCCAGGAAGTTTATCTGATTTGTAATCTTTGAAATGCATTCTAACTATCTTCTGTAATATTAAGCGCATGGGTGCGACCCCCTCCTCCCGCCCATTTTTCGATATTGAAACCTTAAAAACGCCAACATTATGTCCAATAATGTTCAGAAGTGGGAAGTTCGGGGGTTCTCCGGCGGATTTTTTTTTTTTTTTTTGCAATTGTAGTACTAAAAACGCAGTTTAATACGATCGTTTCGTGGTATTACGTGGAGGGAGAGATTTGAGGGCCCGCACCGAGAAATTTTTCTTATTTGCAGTCTTAAAGATGCATTCTAATTACCTTTTATAATGATAGGGAAGTAGAGGTTTGAAGCGCTCCTCGGGAAACTGTTTGAAATTGTAGCTCCGAAAAGGCTGTTTAGACGATTTTTGATGATGTTAAGGGGAAGAGAGATTAAAAGGCCCATCCCAGGAAATTTTTCTAATTTATAGACTTAAAAACGCGTTCTAGACTATCTTTGGAAAGGTAAGGGGGTTGAAGAGATTCTGAGGTCTACTCCCAATTTTTTTTCAAATGGGAAATGTAGGCAATTCATGATTCATGAGTAGATTTTAGAGGACCATCAATGTTTCGAAATTGACTCCAAAAACGTAGTTCTTGAAGACTTTCAATGATGTTAGGAAGGGAGGAGTTCTCCCCCGGAAACATTTTGAAACTCAAGCACTTAAAACAAAATTTAGGCTGATCTTGAACTATGTTGGCGAAAAGGAGAGGTGAGGGATCCTTCCCTGGAAACTTTTACAAGTTCTTTTTTAAAACGCAGCTTGTAGACGATGGTAATATTAACAAAAGGAATGGTTTGGAGAGTCCCACATTAAAAAGCGAATGAAGAATAATTACATAGCACTCACAGCATAAAGCCAGTTTTGTTACTATTTCTAAAATATATGATCAGGGCCGCAAGCAAGTTTGTTAAAGGGGGGAGGGGTCCAAGGTGGAATAAACTCTAAAAATTGGGGAATATTGAATCAGAAGTTTAAGCTGTTAATTATATTAATTAGTACTATTTCAATCTTTTGATTAAAGCTACAATTATTAAAGCATGATAATTAGCTTCAAACTATTTAGCTAATCAGAATTTTAAGACATCAATAAAAGGTAATTAATCAATAAAAATTTTAATCACCTCTACATAGTATGGAATGAAGTCTCCAAACGCGTTTCACATAAATTCCCGAAAATGGGGGTGAAAAATTACTCGCTCATATTAGTATAATATATCGTTGGAAAGAGCAAATTTTTCTGCTCTCTATGCAATTTTTTTTTTTTTTTCAATTCTCTAACTTTATTATGGTGGGAATTATTTGCATTAAAAATCCGAATTTTTCAAAGGCGCCGCTGCACTTCAGGCAGTACTTGGTTACTTGGGTAGGGAACACTTTTCAAATCCTTCGTTTCTTTTTTATTTCAATTTTTTAAAAATATTTATTTTATAGTCATCCATAACCCTGCCTAAAAGTTGTGAATTTCCGGGACACAGCGGACAAATTCGTAGAAATTCGTGATTGCGAAAAAAGTTATATATCGTTCGCAATCACGAATTGCGATAGGACCCTACTCATTGGGTTTCTTGTTTGTTCAAATGGAACGGAAAATTTCAAATGGAAAATCGTCCAGAAATTTGCACCCGTGGTGGTACTGGTGATTTTTTATAATAGGTAGCGCGAAGCATATCCATAAAAAAAGAAATGGTAATTAGGATGCAATAATAAAGATTAAGATTTTAAGACCAATATCCACCAGTACACTAAGCATAAAGAAAATTTACAGCGTGTAACGTTATGTATTTTAATTTCTTTTAAAACTTAAATGATGGGTTTTAGTGATTTGGAAATATTAAAGACGATTAAATGACGTTTCGCTGTTTAAGTTAATCTATATAATCTATATTTTTAAAAAAAAACATAATTTTACACACAAAGAAAATAAAAAATAAAGTTTGCTTAAGTTAAGGCCTGAAATAAATATGAATAAAATCAAACCGCAGACGATTTGTAACTATGACTAAGAAAATTTCCCCTCTAAATAAATATAAAACATTTGTCGTCATAGTAATCTAAAAAATCAGAGCAGCATCAATTTTGTTGAAGTGAGGATAGTAAGCTATTAGGATTGCTCAATAATAACACTATGACGAACTACAGGACTACTGCAAACACAAGGAGCGTGCAGAATGAGAATATGTTATTTATTCGATGCTAATTTTGTCTGAACGTAATATTTAGATGGGAAACCAAAGTAAAAATAAAACACGTTTCAAAAAAATGCAGTACAGCTTACCTATATTTTTTTGGAGTGCATTGAATTTTTCTCTTCTATATTTCGATTTTTTTTTCTAATTTGTGTGACATCAGAGACTGACAAACCTCAGGAGCTCCTGCCACCTTCTAAAAATGTGGCGCTGTCTACATACCGCTGCGGACAGCCCCTTCCCTGATTAAACGCAGAAAAACATCCCAAGTGTCACCTTCCTTTCGCTATATGGCCCAGGGCCTTGATATGAATTTCCCTCAAAAACATTCCTACAAATGAAAGTGTGACGATTTCGAGGAAGGTTTATATTGGCTACGCGTCATGGATGACCCATCAATCTTTCAGAGAGTCACAATAAATGCAATAAATGTTTGTTTACACGCTGCTGGCAATTTTCACGTGCCGAGGTTCCCCAAGTAACGTTCCTGTACACAGATAGTTGCGAGAAGCTCATCGGTTGGTGGGGTGCTAATCGATTGCTTAATCCGTCGCCAAGTGCGAGGTGGTCCGGTCTAAGGACAGGGCCTTTTCACAAGGGAGGCGGTTTTAAAAAAGACGAGGGGCTTCCTAAGGTTTTAAAAAGATTTGAAATCCGTTTACAAAAATGAGTGAACCAATCTTGGATTTTCCAATGTCGCCCAGTATTTTGATTTTGCATCTTCTAGGCGACAGAAGTTTTTCACTACGCGACATTGGTGTCGCGTAGTCCCTATATTAAAAAATTCTCTGGGATAATACCCATTTTACGTAAAATGTCCGATGCTTCCTATACACTGAAACTTTCGATGACCAGTCCCCGTGATTACGCAATTTGGGATTTAGGGCGCACAGCTGTACTTTATTACGTTGCGTCTTTTACTTAATTAGTTTAAAAAACTAAAGCCGCTTTACAAATATATAAGGGCCTAAGTCTAAACTAAGACTCTGTATAAATAGCGGTTCTAGTTTAAACTATAGTCCCTTTATGAAAACGTAGTTTGTGATCTTACCCCTTTTACTTCTCTGAGAGAATAGAAAGTGATTGAAACGTGGTATGTGAATTATAGCATTACTTTGTGAAAACCCGTAACTTTCAAGACTCCATCACCATTTTTGCAAGTAAGATTTTCTCGCTACTCAAAACCAGTGGCGTAGCCAGGATTCTGATTGGGGGGGGGGCAGGCGATTTTATCAATGTACTACCAAATTAACAAGGTCATGTACTTGTGACGCACATATTTTCTGACAATAAAAATTAGCCTTAAATTTCCCTGTAGGCGCTAATTTAAATTTTGTTATGAACAGTTCAAAATTGAACGAAAAATTGTTTAAATCAAAAAATGAAGTTTGGGAATGAGGTGTCCTCGCCGAACTCTTTTAAATAAAAAAAAATGTCTGCTCGACTCGAACTATTCACTCAAAAGTTATTAAGGTCAGACAAACAGACCGACGCTCATATTTTCCCCATCTCAAAGCTTTGCTTTCTAATTTTTAATTTTCCATCGCAAGATGCGTAACTCCGAGGAGTCACTACGAAATGTTCCAGGCTGAAGAAGCCGCAGGCCGAAAATTTAGATATCTTAGCCGTATTGAACGTTGCCCAGGGCACATCACGTGGAGGTAGATCTATAGTCATGCCAAAAATTAAAAAAAATTTTAATTGGTGTCTATGCGGATTCAAACTGTACCCTTTGCAGAGATCCCATCTTCATGGATGGTTACCATATTTCCCATTCAGTGAGAATTTCCTGGTTAAACGGTACTGGGAGGCAAGAAGTCGAATGAGACAATGACTTTTTTTTCTCCTGTTCTTCGTTTTTAGTTACGCTTGTCATTTATCAATTTGTCAAGTTCTTTGTCATTTGAAATAAAATCAAATAATAATAAGTTTTCTATAGTTGCATGCTACAAGGTTTATATACTTGTGACGCACAAGTTTTCTGACATAAAAACGAACCAGTGTTTCCATTTTTCAAATCTATCGTTTGAATGCTTGTGGATGGAAAATGGTGGACATTTCAAGCGGAATTGGACACAGTAGTGCTGGTTTTACCAAACTTTGTCAAACGATAATAGTTTTGAAGCAAACATTCGTTCTGGAAGACCAAAGAAAACGACTGAATGGCAAGACAGAAAGAGATAAGTTTCAACCCAGAATCGCTCTACGCGACATAAAGAAGCAGTTTGTAAAGAAGTAAGCTTTCCAGTGTCAAAATCAACAGTGTATTGACGGCTTCAGTGCATTTCTTGCTTATCGCAAAATATGTCATTCGCAAAAGTTAACGAAACAGCATAAAGATGCTCCTTACAGTGGGCTCAAAATCTCATGAATTAGACAAAAGTATGGTTAAGTAGTGTGCTTTTTAGTGATGAAAAGGGTTAAGTTTAGATAGTCCTGACGGTTGGGCAAATTACTGGCACGATATTCGCAAAGAAATGGAACATTTTTCAGTAGACAACTAGGGGAAGGTTCTATCATGGTGTAGGGAGTATTCTCTTTCAATGGAATAACTGATATATATTTTTGGAAAGGTCGTTAATGTTCCGAAGATTATCAGAAAACGCTTGAAGAACAGTTACTTCCATCTGGAAAATTATTTGGTGGGAACCAATGGATATTCACGTGTCAACCATTCACGTGTAAACTCTACAAGTGGTTTAGACAAATCAAAGAACTCTTACGGACTGCTCAGACTTCAGTCCTGGTCTAAACTCAATCGAGACCCTCTGGGGAATATTTGCTTGAAATGTATATGTTAATGGAAGGCAGTTTTCAACAGTTTAAGATCTCAGGCTGCAAATAGAACGCAATTGAACTTCTTTAAAGCCAGATGTTCTTGAATCTCTTGTCTTACGTTTACCTGATCGAGTTTTTGAAGTTATTAGAAAAAAATGGCTTAAAACATTATATATCAAAGGAAAAATATTGCTTTGTTAACATTTAAGTTTAAAAGTTTTTATCATTTAAGGATATAATTTTTATTAAGTATTAATATTGTCTCTTTTTTTATGTTTCTAAATTGTTTCGAATTCGTTTCTACGCTTTTTAACTTATAAAACGTGAAAACCTTGTTCTCTCTAAACTTTTGAGACACACTGTATAGGAAAATTTAATGTGCCATCAGAGTTGTAGCGGGTAGTATTGGGTAAAGTCAAAAACAAAACAGGTTGTCTAGATTTACACCTATTCCACCACCAATATCAAGCCTATTACTTTTCTTGGAACATTTTCCCGCATATGAAAGAACTTTTTGGCGAAAACAGGAAACTATTCATCATTTAACGTATTTATTTAAAAAAAACTGTTGTTTGTTTCTACCTGATGCGTGAGAAGTTTTTAGTAAGAATATACATTTGCGCATTCTTGCACAGTAAAGCTTCATGCATAATTCTTCCAGTGCTCGGATCCCGCTAATTCATGCCCATTACTAAGCAAACGCTCTAAAAGAAATGTGTTTGAAAAGCACGTTTCAAAGCGACTCTTATTACTAATGCTTTCGTGTTTTCTATTTCGTCTTTTCTGAAGAATGCAAATAACAACTGCAGAAAGTTTCCCTCCGATATTGCTGGAAAAATTCCAAATTCAGAATTTTTACGAGGAGGATTAAAAATACACTTAGTTCAGTGGTAAAAAGAATAAATCTAAGTTTCTGAACAAAAAAAATCTAGACTCTTCCTTTTAACGAAATAATTATGCTGAGTAGTGTTGAGTTGTAGATTCTTTTGAATTTGGAACTAATAAAATTTTGTTTCTCTCTTTGCAGGTAGGTGGGGAAATGGGAGGAGAGGAGTCCGTTCGGGTAAGTTTAATTTATCTTCATTTACATCTGAGTAACTTTTGAAAATACTTTTGTGGAAAACAGGGTCAGTTAAAAAGAACTACGTAACATAAATGAATTAATTAATATTAACACTTCCTGACATTGCTAAAAAAATAATGTCTTTATTATTGCAAGTTATCTTTATGTACTGTACTTGCATTGCAATATTTCGCACTGGAAGTTCAACAAATTATTTTTTTTAAATGATTAACTGTTTTTATTATTTTCTCAATCCATTTGCACCGGTGGAACGTTTTTGTATTTATATTTGCACTTTATTCTTGAATTTTCAGATTTGAATTTTACTTTTTATATTCTTGAGTAAACCATTAAGTATTGCAATATAGAGTAAGTCAGGGTCTCGTACCCCACCTAAGCAGAAACTTTTTATAAAACTTCTAAGTTTACGAAAAATAAAAGAGAGTACCTTTTGCCTCTCTTAATGTAGGTTCAGATGATGTGTAAAATCTATCATGACCAAAATATACGAATCAACGTTTTTACTGCAAAAAAACTCAATAGCAGCTTTAGGGCACATTTCTTTTACATTCAGGCAATTCACCCCACTCCATCCGGTTAAATGCCCCACTTAAAACAACATAACAAAATTTGTTCTCTATCTCATGAAGGATTTGCATGAAGAAATAATAATAAATATTTTAATACACAATTTGAAAATTTCATGAGTGGTCCGCATCCCTGTCCCTGTATCCCCCCGGTTCACCACTGCTGGGCATTAGGGTGGTTAAAAAATGCAAGTAAAAATAAACTGATTTTTTAGATAACAGGACACCTCTTAATATTTTTAGACTTGTGGATGAGTAATGTACTGGAAGCTTTTTATCTTTCTATTTCAACTGAAAGAAGGTGCTCAACCCCCCCACCCCCAAACTTCATAAGTATGGGGAGATCGGTTAAAAAATACATTGAACTGAAAGAAACAATGCAAGATATTATAATATATACGAGTAATATACATATACATTGGAATAAAAGAATTATTTACAAAAAAAAAACAGCTGGGGCAATAAATGTTTTTAAATTTGTGACATTTTCTACGCTACGATTAGTGTTAAATGAAGGGGTCATTGAGCACCCTCGTAAAATTTAGTAAGAAGCTAAAACTTTTACAGCATAATACTATTAGTAAGTCTAAAAAAATTGGGGGTGTCCTGGACTCTAGCTGAAAAAAAGTTTTTTTGAACCACTACTGGGCATGCATGAAATGCACTAGTCCATTTCCTGCTACACTATAATTGTAGCAAAAATGTTACGAACACATGCCTGCAATAGCATTGCTAGCAATCTTATGTTGTGTAGCCCTCCAACCACCCAGGCAGTCGAATGGAGTTGGCGAGCAAGGGGGAGGATCCCTTTAATTATAATACTAAAATTGCATACTATAAACATTTGAAATTAAAATGATTTAAATAATCCAATTTCATACATATTGAAGGAATTTCACAGGCGGTAAAAGTCACTAAGAATTATTTTTAAATTCTAAAAGTCTTTTAAACTATTAATGTGTCGGCATGAAAGAGCGTTAAATAAATTAAGTTCAATGGTATTCACTGAAACTCTACGGAGAACTTTGTCGTTGTTCGATCATGAATTCAGCTGTATTTTAATCCAAACTATTGCTGTAAAGCATACTTTCATTGAGAGATTAAATCTTTCTCGTTAGTTTGTAAGTTAAAAACACATTAAATTTCATATGATTTTTTTTTCAATGTATGGAATTTTGTATGGATTTTAATTGAAGGGCTTTGAGTAAAAGTAAAATTAATGGGTCTTGCAGGGGAAAAAATAAATCCTTTTATCGACCTGCGTGAGAATAATTTTTCGCCAACACGAAAACTGTTGTCATCTTTTTTAATTACAACTTGCGTTTAAACGAAGATGTTTCAAACAAAGGATCTAATGAAAAAAAATATATATATATATAAATCATAATTAACGCAGCACTATTTAATGGTTGCTTTCAAAATCAGGCGCTTAAGTAATTTAGGCAAGAACGTACTGAAAAGAAGATACGTTTTAATGCTGACATAAAGTGATTTGCATGATTTAGCAATGCCGGAACACAAATCGGTCGGTTGTAAATTAAAAATTTTCTCGTGAGGGCCACTCTTTACTAATTAAATCATTAGACATGTTCTTTCATGCGAAAAAAGATGACGATGAAAGTTAAGTAGTTACAATCGATTGAATAGATTGGCTCTTACAGATAAAGAAGACAAAAATTAAATAAAATATAAAAAGAGCCTATTTATTTATGTGCGGGAAATAAATTGGTTATTCAACTCCTCTAAAGTTCCGAATCTCGGTAAAGCAAAAACTAAAAGTATTGATGGAAGCTTTTATAAAGAGATTTCAGTTGAATCGAGTTCTTCTTCGAATGCCCAATGAGTGCTTCGAGTGCTCAATACCATTTTGCCTGATGGCATCAGTTAAAACCTGTAATTTAGTTAATAGGGACTGAATTCCCATGAACTATTAAACTAAGTTGCTGGTTAGGCCGGCATGAAAAAAATAAAATAAAATAATCGAAAACAAAATTAGTATTCACTTTTTAAACAGAACTAGAATGAAAAAGAGTTACTCAATATGACGGAGTTCCTAATGCGGGGTACTTATGTTTTTTTCATGCAGGCATTCAATATGTACTGTACAGATAATGTCTGAAAAAGGTGTCTAAGACTTGATGCTCTGTGTTGTAACCAAAAACCTGTAGTCTGTTGTGTAGATAATAAGTGCTTGCTTGTTTCACGGTTCCGAAAAGGTTTTAAAGTGTTACACAAATCCAACGGCACCGTTTTTAAGCTTTGAAAACGTAACTTAAAAAGTTATTTTTTCTTCTATATTATTCTAGTATTCGATTTTTTGCATAATTGATGCTTGCGATTAAGAATAAAAAATATTAGGTAGGGTACAATATCGAGAAAAGTATGTGATATGAGGCAAAGCAAGTTTATTTTGTTCAAAAATAGACGAATGGGCAAGAGCCCCCGAATGAAAGTTGAGTGGCTTTTTTCAGCACGGCTGCAAATGCTTATGTACCGTAAACGCGGGCTACTTTGGCCCACATTTTAGAACTTTTCTCATGCTTTCCTACATAATATTCATATTTCCGAGCTGTAGAAACTTAATTTACGCATCTCAAGTTTTCTTAATTTAATTTTTGAATAGTGATCGTTTTGTTTCTAAGTATTATCACCATTTTTAATTGTTTTTTATTTTGATCAATGTTACCCTTGCGTTCGGGTTACTTTAACCCAGAAATCGCTTTCCCTAATTAAAATCATTGTAGAACTAACTAGAGCCAAAGAAAACGTATGTTCACTGCAAAAACTATTTACTTGAAAGAAAAATACATTTTGTAAGAAATTTAAGTCACATATAATTGATTAAAGGAAAATGAAAAATATTTTTAAAATATGTATGCATACCTAGTTATTGTCTCGGAAATTTTCGACGGAGAACATATTTTCATTAGTTTTGGAGGTTGAATAATTTTACTAACAGTAACGTATTCGTAAAACAAAGAATTCTAAGTTGTCTGCCACTACTAAAACTTGCTGGTGGGTTCCATGCTCTTCACATCAGTTCATTATTTTCTCCCGCATCAAGAACTATCTCTGAAAACCTAAGCCCATTCCATTCTACAATAAACAAATTCCGCCATTTTTTCAACAAAATTTGTAAGAAATAGATGCAACTGGGTCAGCTTTTTCTAAACCTTCTACATTTTTTAGTTCCTCTTCATCTTCATTAGTAAAAGCTATATAACTGAACCCTGATAATTTGAGTCTGTAATCGCTTTCCTTATCCGTTGATGAGCATTCAAGGTTTTTTCTTATGTTTTTTCTGTTTAAAGTATATTTTTAGCTTTTCTTTCCTTTTTCAAATCTATCTGACGAATTTTGTCGAATTTTTATGCTGGGCCAAAGTAGGTTGTAATTTTTCGGTTAGGACATTTGTTGTTATTGTAAAATTTTTAATTAGAAACCCAAACAGGAATGAGAAGTACAACTACACTACTACAAATATTAAATAGTGCTCATAAATAGGTACTGTTCATACTCTTAGCTTATGTAGAACTGCTCCTACATGTAAAAGTTTGAGGGGTTATAAAAACACATGTTAGCACAAGGAACGCAGAACCACTAGCGTTGCTTTTTCAGAGCTATTGAAGTGCTTGGTATACATTACGGAGTGCTTGGGAATGCTCTCTAGTGAAATCTATCAAAATTTGTGGAAAAAATTCTGCCCTGAATCCTGACAGAGAACGTTATACGTATCTTTTACTTCAATTGAGCCAAAGAAGGACCCTAGGGCCAAAGTTGCCCGCGTTTACGGTACCCAAGAACGCATGAATGATGCCATGGTAAGTTGAATGTTTGCATGTAGACTCTTCAGTGGAGTCTAGTTGTAAACCTCCTCTCTTGGTTGTTTTTAGATGTTCCAAAGATGGTCATGTCCAGCTTTTTTGTCACCAAGGCTTTGTCGCCAATTTGGCGATATATCGCCGAGTTGGCGTCAGGCCATTAAAGCTGTCGGTATTTAGAAAATTAAACTGTGTAAAAACATTTTTTGTATCAGTTCGCGACAAACTAGGGCTGTAATTATTTAGAGTGTTTTCTTGCTCTCGCTAAGGCACTATTATATTGTATTTTTATGCTTTATACGTGTTCCATAGAGTTATATGCAATTTTAGATCACATACGCTAATAACAACATCATCTTTCTTTACATTTGAAATAAAAAATCTCTGCCTTTACTATACTTTTTTGTGCGTTGGAAAGTGTTTAAAAATCTTTTCATTTAAGAAGTATTGCTTCTGGCACTCGTGCGTGAGTGCACACATCCGTTCTTCTAAGTTATTGAAAATCAGATTATTTAATAGATTAAAAAAGAAGTAGTGTGGGGTCAAAAACCAGAATTTTTAATTTAATTACAACTTTGCAAACGCGTAGTTGTAATACAGGGTGTCCTGAAATAGACTGAGTGTTTTCAAAAAATTGTTGTAGGAAAACGGTTAATAATAATAATAATAATAAAAATTCTTGCAGAAACTTCATGTGACGTCCGTAATTTTTTCCCCTCCAAAGTAGCAAATTTTAGTTCAAAAAAAATTCCAATAGATGGCGCTGCAGATAGTAAGCCCGTAAATCAAAGAAAAATAGAACATTACATCATAACTTTTCGAAAAATGTTTTTAATGAACAAATTGCACAACAATATTTTCAAAATGGCTACCATCGGCTGCAATCACACGCCGCAATAGGAGGAAAAATCGGTGATTTTCAATTCTTCTTTTTTGACTTACAGGCTTACTCTCCGCAGCGCCATCTATTGAATAATTTTTGAACTAAAATTTGGGGATCTGGGGGAAAAAATTTACGTCCCGCCAATTGAATTTTCAGCTAGAAATTGTTTTTTAGCATTTACCGTTTTTCTGTTATAAATTTTTGAAAACAGTCAGTCTATTTTAGGACACCCTGTATTTAAATAAATTTAAAATTCTGAAAAAAATCGAATAAAATTTTCTTCAAATTACGACTCTAAGAAATACCCAGTAACCAAGTATAATAAAGCTAAAAAGGAAAGATAAAAACACTACAAAAAAAAATCTTTAAAAGCGTTTCGAAATCTGGTTGCAACTTTTAATTGCGAAAAATTTAATTTGTTGGCATCAAATTTATTTATTCTTTTGTGCAACACACCAAGAAATTTCTTGCATTGTTATTGCAGGTAATTTATCTTTCTGTTACAGGATCGTCTCGTGGACCGGGTGAGTGGTCTGAAGAAGGGGCCAATGGAGGAGGGCCCCGCCACTCCGGAAAGCGGTCGCAGGGGCGGCGCCACCATCCGCCGCCAGAACAGAACCTGTTGCACGAACCTCGGCCCCCGATGGAAATGGAGGTGAGCCTCTGACCTTTCGCAAAACATTCGAGTGTTGGCAGTTCCTTTCAATGATCAAGAAATCCATTGGTCTACTTTGTTTTTCTGAAAAAGGAATGGAATAATTTGGCGTAATCTCTTCTCCCCCCCCCCCCCCTTTTTCTCCAATCGGGAAAATACTATTGGCAGAACCGGACCTAACTTTTCCACAGTTTGCTTTCTCTCTTACTTTTTGAAACAACAATGTCAGGAATTTTTGAGATTAAGCGGAGAAAATAATACACTTCTTTTTCTTAATTTGCGACAGAAATTTTTGACACTCGGACACTACTATTCCAGATTCCAGATAATGTGCATTTGAGGATAATTCAGCCATCAGTCTCGGATTTTAGGAGAGAGGTCTCTTGGCGGCACGTCCCTTTCCCAAAAGAAAAGGAATATTTGTGAATATCCCATTAAAATGAGACCAAAATCAACCTTTTGTGACCAGCGGACCGGTAAAAATTTGTACATATTCGTACATCATTTTTCATCCTGAACCCTGTTGCTACACCCCTGCTTCACTACGTGTTGCCTACGCAGGTTTGTCCACCTTTGATGGGAGGGGGGTCGTTGAAATATTTAGAGGGGTTGTTTTGATGGGTAATTTTCTCTTTCGGAGGGGGGGGGGGGGGGTTCTTGCCTTTGAGAGGCGTCCTCGTGGTATTTAGGGGGTGACGGGGCTGGGCATCCCTGTGCCTGCGTACTTAATTCACATTTCACATATCACGAATGACATTTCCGCGTTAACCGTTAACTTTTTGTAGCATTTTATAACAAGCATAAATTTCTAAGTTAAAAACTAAAACTCTTAATTCCTGTGTTGAAACGAATGTGTTTATTAGTGTCTCACAAGAATCACTTAATGTTTGTATTTACTAAACGCTAATAGATGGCAGCACTAGCGTTTACGAAAAAAATCGGAAAAAGGACCAAATTGTGATTTAGTTGCGCAAAAGGAAAAAAAAATAAAAAAGAATATTATTTAGAGCCCCATGACGTATTGCAGTGATGCCATTCCCTCATCTACAATCAACAGTTTTCATAGCAATAAAAACTAAAAAATATATTTTATTTTCATGACGCGTTATAAGAGAGTAAAAAGTGGGAGTGGAACTGTAAAGCAGTAAGTTACCGCCCTTAAGATAGGGCTAAGGCTGAAATGAAGAGACCGCAGTTTCGTCCTTGTTATGGACGCATTAGTATGAAATAGACAATAACCGAATTGGAGGTGAATGTCATCTCATAGAAGCTGAGAGACTGAGAGTGCGAACAAACTGGTGCCAACAAATTTCGAAATGATAGGAGTGCCCACCGAAATACTAAATAATACCTCCATAGGTGCCCTTCTGAAAAAAATCTTATCAACGCTTTTCTTTTAAATTCATAGCTGTACCCAAATAATTGGTTTTTGTACACAGACTGGCTAATACAGTCGGTTTTCCTTGTGCAAAACCAAAAATGCAATAAAATTGAAATATTACCATTAACAAACGATCTGTAAAACGTTTACACTTCATTTTGAGTGAATCATGCATTAAAATAAATTTGATCAAACGCCGAATAAGCATTAAAAAAAATACTTCAAAAGAATTTTAAAATAACAAATTTAACAAAACAGGCAATTGTATATTTTTTCAAAAAAAAAATTTCTTTTTTCTCAAATCTGATAAGTACATAAAACAAAATACATAACTTTTGTTCACTTTTGTGACCACAAATAGAATAAAAAATCTTTTTATTTATTTGTTAATTTTTTTGCCAATTATATTTCTTAAACACGCACAAAATAATAGTTTCAATAATAATAATAATAAATGTTATTATGCTAGAGATTCTTTTGAAATAGAGCTGATTGATTGAGATTTGTATTGATTACTGATATGAAATGGTAAAAAAGTTCAAAGCATACATGTCCTCAAAGTTTACCCTTGTTTGCCGATATATTTTTGTAATATTGTTTCTGTTATGCTGACTGGAAGGAAAGTGTGATGCTAAATTTATATATATATAAGAATTTAACCCTTTTTCGTTCTTTGAGTACTGGCGCTGATGTTCATGTCTCGATTCCTCTGTATGGTGTTTGTCTATGCATTGCGTGATGGGGGGGGGGGGGACGTTTTACGGGGAAAACGCATTAAAACAAATTATAGAATAATTTCTCATTCCCGCTTTTGGACTGCTTTTATCACAAGCAGGTGATTGAAGCCAGCTGTTTCCAGAAACATTGCCAGAAGTAATAAATGCAGTGTCGACAGTTTCACTTTTTCGTTGTAATTCTGCAACTGTTCCTTTCCTATCTAATCCAATTTTTCGCTTATTTTCGTGAAAAAATTTGTAAAAACTAGAAATAATTATAAAAATAAATATAAAAATCAATAAATAAAATAAAATTAATAAATAAATCTATATAAATAAAACGAAGAATGTGTGTGTATATATGAGTGCATATATATTCGCAAGTTCAGCGCTCGAGTACGCTACCTTGCAGTGATTTACAAAATTACAGAAAAAGGTAAACATCGCGTTCCACGTGTGTCTATTGGTAAACATAGGCAGTTTGTTATGAGTATTTATTAAGGCATTCGATGTGTCTTAGATTGCTTTCAGCAACAGAAATTGTTTCGTCCCGTAATGGTATTCTCGAGCTTCTCAAAAGAATTTTAGTTTTCATTATTTCCCTCTAAAACGTGAGTTGATTGTCGTAAATGGCGAAAGCGTAAACACAAGAAAACTCTGGATTAACAAACTTCCCATTTGCATGAAATTAACAACAAATATGCTCGTCTGTTCGAAGCATTTTTTTTAAAGAGGATAACGTTATACCAGGTAATTTTTTTTTTATTGTTTTGTGTGAATTTGTAAGAATATTGTTTTTTTTTTTTTATTATTTTAATCTTAAGCTCGAAAGAAGGATTTGATAACATTAACAGAAGAATTAGGGCTTTTATCTCCGCCTAGTTTAAAAATAATTAATTTAACTAACCTTTTTTTTACTGCAGCATTTAGTTGGAATGGACAGTATTCAAAATATTTTCTTGAATATATTATCGTATAACGAAATGAAAAATGTTTTAATGAGAAAGAACGTTTAGAATTTGAACTAGCAAAAACAAAAGCTGAGAATTTTCATCACCAAAATAGTGCATCAACTTTATTTTATTGCTTACATTATCAGCTGAAGAGTTTCGCCAAAAATTTGCTTAGAGTTATAGTTTTAGTATTGTGAGAGCAAAGAACGCTTGGCGAGATTTCGCATGTCAGTTACACCATTTTTTTTTATGACCAGTTTGTTAAAATGGTAGAAAGATTACAGAATTTGATAAGTTTGAAGAAATAATGGAAGATCAATTAAAAAGAAAACTACCACCATATATTCGTGTGAATTTTATTGATGATTTGCATAGCATGACGGCATTTAATCGTAATTCAGAAATTAGAAACATACGAAACAGAAAAAATTAAAACTTACCGATTCGGCAATTTGAGGAATAACTCAGCTACAAATGTCAAACAATTAGCGCTTGCCAAACAAAACAAACATATATCAGCTTCTTCTTTGATAATCAATCGTATTGTCATATAATTAAAGTATCTAGAATTTAATGCTGCTATTGTCAGTATTATGGCCACAATGAAAATGTAGTTCCATCACGAATTGATAAATATTGAATTCAACATAGTGGAAATGGCTGCTTCAGAACTACGAACTATGTGATTGGCATTAATTTCTAACGTTTAGTAATGCTTCTTGATCTCTCATTTCTTTTTATGTGAGCCAGAATATCCACAAGACTTAAAACATTAATATCAAAAGAATAAAACAAAAAATCATACTACAAACAAAAATTACTATACTTAATAACATTTTATTCGTTACGGCATACGTTTGTTTTACCTTTTTCATCCGCCATTATACAGTGGCTGTAGTGCCCCCTATAGTTTGTTGGAGTTGCGAATATGTGTGTACATACACTGGTGTGCAAAAATTAAGGACGAAACGGTTTTTTTCAATATAACTTTGTTCAAAAGCTTTCCAAATCAACACATTAATACCGTAAGATCCCCAATACGTAAGGACATGTGTAATGTAAGCAACACTTACTAAAAGAGAAATCAGAGGGATAAAAAGAAGCTTTATTGAAAAAGTAGCATGGAGCGCAATGCGACTGAAGGCCGAAACATCCCTGTGATGGGTGTCCAGCAAGAAACATCTGGTCTTTAGTAGGGGATATGATCTCCCCCGACTGCTAGGCAGGTTTCACAGCGTCTGCCCATGCTGAGAATGAGGGTGTCAATGAGTTGTTGAGGTGAGGCATTGCTGCCCATTCGTCTTGCAGCGCCAATCGAAGCTCCCGAATCGTTACTGGTGGTAAGATACAAGCTGCCAAGCGTCTGCCTAGAAAATCCCATACATGCTCGATGGGATTGAGATCCGGAGATCGTGCCGGCCAATCCATGCGTTCAATATCCTCACTCTCTAAGAACAGTTTGGCAGATACTGTGCGACGACATGGTGCATTGTCGTCCATGAAAAGGAACTGCGGACCCATAGCGCCTCTGAAAAGACGCACATATGGAAGAAGAATCTCGTTACAATAACGGTTACCGTTGACTGAACCTGCGTCGAAGATGTGAAGGTCTGTACGACTACCAAGCATGATGCCTCCCCAAACGAGAACATCGCGACCTCTATACCTGTCCCTTTCAATGATGTTCGAGGGATGATTGCGGCTTCCCCGCTTTCTCCAGATGAGTATGGGATGAGACTCGCTACTCAGACTGAATCTGCTCTCATCTGTAAGGAGTACTCGTCCCCATTCATTGTCTCTCCAATTCCGGTGTTCCCGGCACCACAGAGAACGCCTTCTCCGATGGGCAGGCGTTAGACATACACACCGTATACGGCGTCGTGCAAACAGACCACCACCGTGCAGTTTTCTGGCCACGGTAAAACGCGATATCGGTCTTCCAGTCGCCTGTGTCGTGTGTCTAGCGATTTCTCCCGCTGTCTGCCGCCTGTTTCTTCTGGCCTGTAATACAATATACCAGTCATCTGCGGGTGTGGTTCCTCGTGGACGACCACTACTGAACCCCCGGATAGCTGTTCCTGTAGTTTGAAATTGTCTCCAAAGTCGTGAAACGATGCTGTGAGCAATTCCGAACTCTGCAGCCACACTTGTCACACTGCGGCCTTCCTCCAACTTCCCAATGATTCGACCTCGGGTAAAAGCATCCAGATGTCGTCTAACAGATTGATTATTCGCCATTTCTCGCTGAGGCAGCAACTCGGTGTAATTTTAACTGCTATACGGCGTGCAATCTCTTTGCCAGAAATACTGAGCTTACACCGACAACATGCTTTATACTACTCAGACACTCCCCCATTACGTCTGCCTGCATATCTGCGCATGTGCTACCGTACATCACCTTACTTAATCTCCTGATTGGTCTTCCTGTCCGCTCTGCCTCTTCGTTCAGCTGATATGCTAATTTTTCGACTTCGTCCTTAATTTTTGCACACCAGTCTATGTATGATCCCTATACAAATCCACAGTTTACGTCGGATCGAGACCAAATTTGGCAGTGAAGTACTTGGGCACCCGAGAAGGAACATAGGGGTTTTTTCAAACGTCAAAAAAGTACCGAACCGTTCGAATTTTAATTTCAGAGCCCGAAAATGGCATTAAATGACTTTTTCTACCCGAAACAATTATCCGATTACTTTGATTCAGATGCCATTCGAAAGCATGCACAAAACACTCAATTTCAAACCAATTTAAAAAAAAAAGCTGCAAAATCCGGGAAAAAAATTAAAAGGCACTGCTAAACCTAATGGAACAGAAATTTTAAATCGGAAAAATTATCGTTAGCGCGATCTCATTTTAAATTAGCATTTAGAAGGTTTGCCACTTTTTTTTTCTCGGTTGTGACTAAATAAAATTTTGTTTTTGTTTGAAGTAAAAATCTCCCCTTTTGATTATTATTTGGCGATTTATCTTCTTTCTTTTTTTTAGAATTTTAGTTGTATTTATGGAGGGTTGCCTTTAATTTTTTCGGAAACTTTTGATTTGCCGTTTTCTTTCTTTGAGAATGATTATTTTGACGGGAAATTTTGTAGTATTTTTTTTTTCTCCAAATGAAGCCTGATTGTGTAACATGCGTCGTTTGACAAAACTTTTATTTTCGAGGTAGACCGTGCAAAGCCGGACAATGCAGGTGCAGCAATGAATAAATAATGAGTAGTAAATGAATAAAATAAAATAAAAAACAAAAGAAAAGAATTACAGAAAGAGTATAAGAAGCAAGCAAATTGGCACCTTTTGCATTTTTCCAAATAGTTATAAATAATTAATTTTAAGCAATGTGAAGTAATATATTTAGAATAATACTATTAGAAAGAGTTATCAACATTTATAAATAAGCGAATATTAATTTGTAAGATCGTCTGTGCTAGATTATTTAACACGAAGAAAATATATCTGAATTAATATCAGCTGTTGCCGTTTTTGGAAATAAATTACTTCCAGTTGTATTTGCTTTGGGGATTCTTCAGTAATGGAGGGATTCAAAAATTATTATTTATTTTTCAGGCAGCTCACATTTGTTCGGTTATTTTAATGGAAACTTGTTTTGATATAATCAGGACCTTTAGAGGAACTGTTAACTTTACTTATGGCTTGTTGATACTGTTGTGAATTTTGAAGGATCGATGTCTTAATTCTAAAGGGGACTTTTGTAGAAAATATTTCTTGTTTAAATGCGGCTTTTCTGGAGCTGCTTTAACTAGGCAAATAAAGTTTAAAAATGTTGATGTTATTCTGAGAGCCTCTTATTTTGAAAAAGGTTTTTCGAAACAATTTTACGGTTGACGTTATTTGAAAACTTTTTTTTAATTTTATTATGGACTAGTGGCACCCGCACGGCTTTGCCCGTAATAGAAAAATTAAAAGGTCTTTTGGTTCGCCTGTATATTTACAAATAATGTATGGTGAATTTTCTCGCCAATTGGCTTGTACCCCCGTTACAGTTCCACGTTATGATAATTTCGTATCTCGCCAATTGACTTGTGCCCATGTTACGGTTCCACGTTATGATAATTTCGTAATTTATCATAGTTTTTTTCTTAAAATTGGAATAGAAAAAGAACCACATCGAATTATCGAAAAATCGCTTCG
This sequence comes from Uloborus diversus, assembly GCF_026930045.1. Classification (NCBI taxonomy): domain Eukaryota; kingdom Metazoa; phylum Arthropoda; class Arachnida; order Araneae; family Uloboridae; genus Uloborus; species Uloborus diversus. The sequence goes on along the minus strand of NC_072734.1, from coordinate 109,949,128 downwards.
AGGTGCACACCCCCATGCTACAAATTAACTTTGTGCCAAATTTCATGAAAATCGGCCCAACGGTCTAGGCGCTATGCGCGTCACAGACATCCTACAGACATCCTCCGGACAGAGAGACTTTCAGCTTTATTATTAGTAATAAAGATTTTTAAAGACTAGATGCTCTTCTTCTGATAGGAATTTTTAGGAAAAGTTTTCCTTCTCTAACGTGGAGTTTTTGAGGCTATTGTCTCAACTCGAATGGGAATTTTCAGGAACTGCTGTTCTTACACTGGTAGAAATTTTTGATAGGACCGTCGATGATATTTAGGAACGGTTTTTCTTCTTCACAGGGGGATTTTTGGGGGCTGTTGTCCTTACCCTGGTGGGGATTTTTAACAAGACAAGTTGAAGGTACTTCGGATCTGTTATTCTCCTTCTCTCCATATTAATTTTTTAGAACTGTTGTCTTTACTTAAATTGAAATTTTAGGGACTGTCGACCTACTCTGAATGGAATTTTAAGGGGCCGTTGTTTTCTGTTCGATAACCTTTTTTCGTAAACTAAAGTTTTGGTTGTAGTAGAAGTTTTTGGGGACAATTGACCTCTTTGAAATTATAAATTTGAAAATATTTCTCTTTATTGATTAAGGAGAGAATGTTGGATTGTGCCGGGCGCAGTTGGATGGAAATTGACTTTTTTTGAGGACTTTTGAATTTATTTATGAACTTTTGCTCTTATTTCAAAATGAATGTTCACAGTCTAGGTTATATCCTAATGGAGATTTTTAGGGACTGCTGTCATTTTTCTGATGAAGTATTTCAGGCGAAAATTCTCATCTTTTACTTTCTCCTGAATATTTAACATTAACATGCCACTTTTATTTCCGAATTCAACCTTGAAACGCCGAGCGACTGCTAGTAAATAAATAAATGACTGAATAAATAAGCAAGAGAAAGAGCAAGAAATAAATAGGAGAATGATTAAATTTATGAAGCGATGCTTTTGACAAAATTAATAAAAGGAGAGATATAAAAAAAGGGCTACAAGTAAAATTCAATCAATAAATGTGTCGAAAAAATCAGATAATGAATGAATAGTTTATTGTACGGAAAGAGAATGGATGATTAAGTAAGAAAACGAAGGAGGAGTTACATAAAAAATAGTACTATATTAGTCAGTGAAAGTAAAAATGTTTAAGTATTTAGATTTATAGCGGCGCTGTACTGTAGTCATTTCTTCATTGTGTCGGCCGTTTCCTGCGAAAAAAGATCCATTCATAAATGTAAAATCACCCGCCCGTCGCTTTACGAGAATGTTCAACGCAATCACACGCGCGATGAGAGAGAGCCCCGGTGCGTTGCGCAACCGGTCTGTAAGGACATTTCCGCAGAGAGATACATCAGGGTCGTTCCGGCGAAGAATCGGCTGAAAAAAAGAAAAAAAAAACTAAAATAACAAGGAGTGTTTTCGGGCAGTGTACCGAACCATTCCGCAGCGAGATGCCGCGGGATGAAGTTCGTGGTGACGTCTTTCTTATCTGCGCCCGGGACGAGTTCACAGGTGAGTGTTCGAACATTCTCCTTTCCGAATAAATTTGGAAGTCCGGACTCGGAAGGACGTCTTGTTTCGGTTTTTCTATAACCTCAGCGGTCCATTAAAATGCACAGGGTGTTCATAAAGTCTTGCAATGTTGAAGCTCTTTTTTTTTTTTTTTTTTACTTATACATTAGTTTAAAAGCACCACTCTAGGTTTACTCAACTTTATGAACCTTTTAAGGTATTAAGACTTTTAAAACTATTTTTCTCTCATGCAATTGCATCTTATAGATCGTTTGGCTGCTTTTGGATCCTCTGAATTAGTTAGTTTTATTTTTATTTGCTCATTTTCGAAAAAAGATCCGACCCCCCTGTAACAGACAACGAAAAATCTGATGGTACCCAGTAACAGATAATATGAGGAAGGGATGAGTAATGGACAAAATTCCTTTTTTCTCTTCAAAATGTGCAAGAGTTCTTTATTTTTAGAGCTAATGCCTTATTAAATTCAAATGAACATGAAACACTAGCTGACATCGTGGTGACTATTCATAATTTTCCACCACTGCCTTGTAAGTACCAACTGGCTCATAAAATTCACTCTGATAAACACTAGATGTTTGCACCGTACTCATGGGTCGTAGCAACATCAGTTTTACCCACCTAAAATGCTTATTATTTAAATCCAAACTTACGACTGTCTGTTACTGGACCCTTGTCTGTTACTAGTGTGCCGTTACCCTACTTTTTTTTAACATGTTTATCCCTTTCGTCTAATTTTAAGATCGTTTGATGTCGGTAGCAGGGTCTAATTTCTGAATAGATCAACTGGGCCATGGTCTAGGATCTTTGCATTTTTGGTGCCCCCCAAATGACTGAAATTGTTTTAGCTAATGTCAAAAATTGTAAGGTTTGACCAGAAAAAGGGCCCCCGAAAAAGTATTTGGCCTAGAGCCACCCAATCTTTTAATCGGGCTCTGGTCACTGGAACGGTATTTCTCACCGTATCCCATGTAATGTTTAACTGTTCTACAAACGTTTTATAATGGTTGTTACAACGTTGACAAATATTTTGAAACGTTTATGAAACGCAGTGAGCTACCTGGGGTGGTGGAACTGGGACAAACCGATGTCTTGAGGGCTGCGCATTTAACCGACATAAAATCAGTTTTCAAGAACACGTGGGACAAAATTCGGAGAGCGTCCTTGATTTATACACATTTATACTGGTAATTTAAAATGTGCAATAAATCGTGTTGTGTTGGCTTGGCATGGCATGTCATCTCAACGACTCCCACACCTTCCAATTGTGTTGGTTTATCGAGTTTATGTGACACGACAGACCGTGGCAAGTATAGGTCACTGAGGAACAGGATAGCACCCATTTGTCCCGTTTCCACAATTTTGGCATAGTACTTAGACACTGGAGAGAGAGTCTCCAGTACCGTGCGCCAATAGAGGAGGCACCTGCTAGCGACTGATCCCAGCACTTTCGAACTCAAGGATTTTATGAGCATGTACTTTGTATGTATTCGGTGGCCGCCGCCGCCGGTTTGGCCGTGGTGACCTGATCATAAGGTGTAGGTTCGATGCCATCCGGTTGAATACCTTCCGTGTTCGTTAATGGTGGCTGGGATACGGTAAACATGTCGTGGTCACAAAGTCTTATACTTTCGCCATCCAAGAATACGAAATGAATGAAAAAGATAAATATTGCTCTTTTGACACACCCAATTTTCAGGAAAACATTTAAATTTATCCGGCAGTTATTTTCAATTGAAATCACACATTTGTAACAAAAATACCATGTTTATTTAAAATTAATTAATTCTCGTCTCTCTGCCTTTTTCAAAAAGTACAGTTCGAAGCGAGCAAAAGAGCCAAAAAAATATCGAACCGTACGAATTTTAATTAGGACCCGAAAATGACATTAAATGGTTATTTCTACACGAAAAAATTATCCGATTTTCTTGATTTCAGTTTCATTCGAAAGGTCACAAAATATACCTTAATGTAGATTTACGTCCTTCGGATTTCAAAACCACCAAGTCTGTAAACTTACTAGGCGAAAAGGTATAAGCATTTTTGAGTCAAGGAGCATCAATATTAAATCGGAAATTTATCGTCTGCCGCGAGCTCAGTTTTAATTAGCGTGAACCATAGACTAATAATAAGAGTAGACCGAGCTTTCCCAGAATTGCTGATGCAAAAAATTTGTTTATGGATACATCATGTGACTGGTGGGAGGCTTGGCGAAAACTTTGGCAGCATGGTTGCTAGATGGCAACGCTATCTATAGTTTGGCACTCGACATGTATTTTAAGACGTAATATGTTTTCATTATAATTTTTTTTCCAGGTGCAGAGATTGAACTGTTTTTCTTTTAGTTATGCATTATTTTGACATTAGTAATTAGTTTTTGATCACAGTTTTCAGTAATTTTTGTTTCATTTGGAACTGCTACGTCAACGTTGGCGTGAACGTAATGGCATAAACGTTTTGCGTTAACGCAAAAATGTACTAATAGGTATCTTAAATTAAAATTGTAGGTAAAAAATCTTACCGTTTGCCCATTCTTTTTGGGCGCTTGCATCTTTAATTGCCTAGAGAGTTATTGAAATTGACTAAAGAAAATGCACAATACTATCTAAACGAAAAACTCACTATATTAACAAAATATTTACAACTTAGAATAACAAATTTACAAATCGGACTCCATAAAAGATCATTCTTCCGTGTTTCATTAATTCTATTTATTTTATTTCTCGCTGGCGTTGATCGTCTGCTACGATCAACGCCCGCGGTTACTAGGATATCTACCAGTCACATGGTTTGGTTTATGAGCAGCAAAAGGGTTGTCATAGCTCGGTCTATTCCTATTATTAGTCTATGGCGTGAACAAAATCGTTGAGAAGAAAGATCTGTTGCCATTCTTTTCGACTGTGAGCAACTAAAATTCTTCCTTTGTTTTTAGGATTTTCCTGTAATCGGGGGATTTAAAATGTTTCCTCTTAGGTTATTTTTCTGCGATCTGTCGGAAACTTTTACAGATTTTTTTTTTTTTTTTTTGCTCAAGTCTGATTATTGAACACGCGTCACTTGACATAACGAGGTAGACCGTGCAAAGCCGGGTGACGCAGCTAGTCTAAGAACAAATAAAAATTCTGAAGAGTTAAATTTAAAACTTTGCGAATGTAAAGTTTTGCAAAATTTTAACTTTCAGAAATCTTTTGTCTGGGATTTTTTATAGAAAAAACTTCTAATCTGTCGGAAACAAATTTTTTCAAAAAATTATTTGATTTGAATTTTTTTTATCACGTGATACAATTACTTTGAAACTAAAATGTGCAAAAATCCACTTTTTTTTAGAATTCTGAAAATTTTCTCTTTTTGCACGTAAAATGTGGTCATTGAAAGTCAAATGCAAATTCAATGTCACTGTTGAATGTGTGAACAGCTGAAGATATAAAACTGTCTACCTTTGAATAAACAAAGACAGACAATAGATAGATGATTTAAAATCAAATGAAGCACATGCCTTTCAAATGCGATTGTTGCGCGTTTTAACAGTTGTCTTGTTTTTCTCTTTTTCTGGATAAAAATATTTAGTAAGTGTTTCATAATAAGATATTTTTAAAACGAAAATGTTGTGAGAGCAAAGTAGAATGTGTGAAAAATAATACAATTCGCAACTGAAATTACTAACCAATGGATGTCAGAAAACTGACAACAATTAAAGAAAATATCTGTAAATAATTTTGTTTTATTATTCATTTAAAACGTAACTAAGCTTTTGAGCTCTAAAGTTAGGTCGATTTTTTTTTTTTTTTTTTTTTGGTAGCGCTAAAAGTGTCCAAGTTTTGTCGATGGCGTACATGCTTTTTATTTGGTCGAAAACATGACAGTGAACTACCTCTATCAGTAATTCAATTTCGAAAGCATACAATTTAAAAATAAAATCGTCCTATGTCAAAATCTATGTAGTATTGGCGAAAATCATGGACACTTTTGGAAACTTCATATGCTAATAGAAAATGTTATGTTTCGCAAAATGCTAGCTCGTATTGTCATTTAACGGTGGTTTAATAGTAAATTCAATTCAAAAACAAAATTCAAATTTTGCTACACAAAAAAGTTATTAGTGCTTTAATCTAAATAACAATCACAGTTATGAAACGGTTTAAAATATCTAACTTCCCAGGTTAATCTTTGTTCTTGTTCCGAGAACCAATCAAATATTGGTAACTGCCATCACAAGGCGACATCATATACAGTGGCTCCCAAAAGTGTTGGTACACCTACGACTTTAAATGAAATAGGACCCTATCCATTGGTTGGAATTAATATTTCGGAATTGGTATTTAATTATAAGATCTATGATTAATTTTCAACAAAACTTCATATGTTTTTTTTTAAATATTAAAACTTATTTTTTTAAAAATCAAAAACCTAAAAGTGCCGGAAAGTTTCAAAAGTCTTCGTACACTTTAAAAAATGGCTATATATTATTGAATAATCTAACTTTTATTAAGTTATTAGTTAGTAGAATATCATGCAGTATCAACACCTTTTAAATTTCTGGGAATAAATTTCCTTCTTTTTTCTTTCTTTTTTTTGCGTAATTTCTGAGTAAGTGTTCAACCCCACTTGAGTCTTACAGTTTCTAGCTCTATTTCCGTTTCAAAGCCGTATTTTCGAAATTAGCCTCCTCATATCTCTAAATCTGTTACTTTAAGCTCAAATCTGGATGTTGAAGGAGTATTTTCTAAAATTTAAGACAATTTTTGAGGCACTAGACGCAAACGTTGAAAACCGTGTGCTTCTTATCGTTATCTTGATTTTAAAAAAAACATTTGTTTCTCATAACCAAATTTTTGGCTAAGAGCTTAAAATTGGTTTTTAAAATATTTAAATGAACAGCATGATTCATCATTTTCATTATTTCATCAAAAAATTCCAAATTACTAAGTCCTGATGATGCACCCTCAGGCAGGAACACTTTCAGCGTCCTGATTTACTGGTCCAATTAAGTTCTTAAGATTAAATTCCTAATTTTTTCTTCTATTTGCAATTATACAACAATTTAACCAAAATGTTGAATTCATTTTTATCTGTAAGTAAGACGTAATTCCAAAACGTTTTGAGCTGATTTATCATTGCTTTTGCCACGAAAAGAGTAAGCTTTCTGTTTTTCGCACGACCAGGAAAATTTCTGCGGGAAGAGGTCCCATTTATTCCAGCTAATCAGAGAACTTGGCGAACAATTTTAGGTAAAAATTAAATGTACAAATTTTCATTTAACTCTGCAGAAACTTTTACAGCACCCAAATGTGTATTTTTCATAAAGTTTTAACTGTAAATCACCGATCACCCTTTTTCAAATTTGCCGGTTGACCTTTTCTTACCTTGTTTTCAGTTCGATTCTTTTCTTTAAAGCATTTTACCAAGCATTTTACTATAAAATGGAATAAATTACATATAATTTTGAGACATTTCACACCAATTTACCGCTACTGCGCGGAAAAATTTCAAATTTCGAATGGTGTTTGTGGTTTTTTACGATTACCAGCCATTTTAAAGTAATAAGCACAATATTAAGGAATAAATAAACAAAAAAGGAAAGCCAAATAACTTTTAAGGGTCAACACAATGCAAAAATAATAAAAAAATGACATATGAGAATTTCAATCATGAATTTATCCGAAAATATTTGAGTGTACGATGACTTTTGTGGCGTATTATTTGTCTGTCTCTTCGTTTTTGGACCCATTTCAAAAAGAAGATCCGTTAATATTTTGAAAAAACTATAGGGTTTCATTTAGAATGACATAGGAATGATGTGAAAAATATTGGAAATAATATTCGAATTCAGTTTCGCGTTATTTTGGCTTTACTAAAAAATTTCAAAGCGTACGTACACTTTTGGGAGCCACTTATGCATACAGTTAGCACAAGACATCATTGTGGTTTATTTTGTTGTTGCCTGCTTATTTTATTATGTAATCAAATTATTACAAAACTCTATCTATATTCCATATTACGTCAAACTGCAACTACGCATCATGGTTTCCCGCGTGAAAATTATATGGGTCGTTAAGAATTAACGATGGAGTGAAAGCGGTTAATCAACAAGTCGTTGAATGGAAACACACTGACGTATCAAGTAAATTAGAAAGAATGAGGCCGGCAATTTTGCACCAAAGGATAGAATATGAAGATTTTCGTCACAGACATGCCATTGGCCCGCCATAATTTAATCGACGAGCAAGTAGTTTAATGATTGGCTGATAGGGTTCGAAAATATCATGATATTTTCGAAAATATGCGATATTTTGATACATATCGGATATTTTGATATATGTCCGATATTTTCAGTTTGCACAAACTAAAATCTTCAAAATTGTAAGTGCATTCTCAAATCACTCTTTATTTTCTTATATTATAATTACAATATGAAGGATAAAATTAATGTCTCTTTCATTACTTATATATAACCTTTTTATTTTACATTTCTATTAATTTTAATGGAGTTAATTTAGCATTAGCTGTTTTACTCAATTTTCTTCTGTTAGTTATTTTCACAGTTAAATATGATTCAGCAATAAATAATATGCATTAGTCGGTGCACAGTCATAAAGCATTTTCTTTTTTTCTGAGCAATATTTCATATTTAATTAGGCACTTTTAGTATGAATTAAAATTGTTATCTTACTAATATTTTTATGAATATAAAATACAAGTAAAAAGGAATATTATATTACTTTGTTATTATATTAATGATGTATTAATACATCATAAAAATAAAGCGCATAACTTTTTAGTTATTTTCAATAATAAATGAACAATATTACTGTGATCAATGTACTTTTTGTATTGAAAAGACTACAGTTGAAAAAAATAAGTATCGAAAATATCAAAACATCATGATATTTTCAAAATAAATATCGGATATATATCGTTATATATATCATGATATATATCGGCGAACCCTGTTGGCTGTATTTATGAAACCATTAAAAACTGTTTTTGTTCATTGAACCGTGATTTTTTGATTCCGCTGTGGAACGTTCAGTAGGACTACCTGCTGAATGGATCAATTATCACCACTTATATTATGTAGTACATAGAAAATGACTACAGCAACAGACATATACTGTCAATGGAAAGTTGTTACTGCATCAGATTTTTCTAGAAAGTTTAATATCGTCAGGATTTTAAAGCTCTTCTCTAGAGAAAAGAGATATAGGTTGCAGAGCGTTACTTTTCCAATACTTGAATTTAATTCAATTTTTTTTTAATTTTTCTTCAAAATGCTATTTTTAAGCAATGAAAATTTTTCAATTTTTCTTATGTCTTTTTAGTATTGAAATTGTTTCAAGGAACAAATTTTTCTCAAGCATCATAATAAATGTAGCGAAAATTCCATTTTTTTTCCACAGATCTGCGTTAAATATTTTTCTTAGCACACTTTCTTTCTATGTGTTACAGGAGAAGAAGAATATGAAAAATAGAATCGCATTCGAATCGAGTAATTGTTGCAACCATTTTATTTCCATTTTGGGCACTTTTAGAAATAAGCAAAACTCCCTCGGGACACTACCAGTGCTTGGATCTATCTCAAAGTTTCCATCCCAGGGTGTTCGGTAATGGCCCATCTACCGTTCCAAATGCAATTCGAAACAACTCCACTTGCATTTTAAAAGCTTGCTTTAAAAAACAACAACGGAAGCTGACTTTTGTTCGGGAAGAAAAATAAAATGACAAATAAAAGTTGGATAAAACAGTTTTTCCTTTAAACAAAAATGTTGTTCAATTCCAATCGATAGTATCGATAAAGACAGAAAATGGCGCAACTCAGTGGCCCCGCTTTTTTTTTTCATGACAATTTCGCTATTTTTCTGATGAAAGGTGGCAACAGCCGGCGTGTGTTCCTCGCTCTGCTGCGTCCTGAGGAGCAAAAATCAGTTCTTTTCCCCGACGGCTGCTGCCGCGTTATTTTTACTTTTCCTTCCAGTATTGATGGCTCACGTCAGACAAAGGCGAGATGTTACTTTCCAGATTGAAATATTAGCTCGTTGTTAATATACTGCAGACAACTTGATATCTCGTGCTATCTCTATCACTTCATTATTTTTAAGTTACATTGTTTTTTTTTCATTCCATCATGAATTTTTGAAGCTTGGTAATTTTGTTTGTCGAATGATTGCTGGGCCGTTTGATGAAAGGAAGTTTTGATCAAGCATATTTCATGACGAGCAATTTAACATAAACGATACGCTTTTGTTGTTCGACTCAACGACGCCGCACACTTTCTCAAATGTGGGGACCTCTTTTTCAAGTCCGTCGTTTAGGGGACAGGAGGGGAGGGGGGGAGTTAATTGCGCCATCTTTCTTTGAAGCATTAATGTTTTCACAAACAAGTACAGTGGTTTTCGCTCTTTTCGATAAAATTTTCATTGATTGTTTGCTCCTACAACCCCCCTCCCCATTTGGAAAAATTAAAAATCACGGGCCTGCTCTTTTTTGAGACGACTTTTTGGTTTTCTACGGAACATAAATTGACAGCGTGGGATTTCTCTAATATAGAATCTGCAAACGGAATGATAATCCATAATCGAAGTGTTCACTATATACAATTTATTTAGTTTTAAATGTTTAATTTTCCATTATGTATGGTGATCGATCGCATTCAATACAGTTTAATGGTTTGATTAGTCATAATGCCCTATTTGTTGCAAAATCATGGGAATTCCAACAACCTCCAGACCCTAAAAGCTAAACTTCGTGAATTTGTTGAAAATGAACGAGGATAATTTTATGCCCTTGCGACTTAAAAACCATAAATATTATAAAATATCCAAAATTTTAAATCGATAAATGAACAGAATCCATGCAATTCAAGACTATGTTTTAAATGGGTGTACTAGAAAAATTACGAAATTAAATGACGTAAAGTTTGGTAAATAATGTACATGAAAGCATGAAGTTATATTTTCTCCAAACTAGTAATACTAATAATAATAATAGCAGTAATAATAGTAATAATAATAAGAAGAAGAAGAGCAACAAGGAAGTTAAAAAAGTTTAGTTGGAACAAAATGATTGGGGTCTTTGCTTAGAAAATAGTGAACCATATGATCACCATTCGTTAGAACATGCACCTGATATTTTGCTTTTCGAACGAAGTAAACCAACGCTCGCGAACTGGGATTTAAAGATTGAATTAACACCTTAATTATTAACTTTTGAACTTTCAAATTATGACGAAATATTAAGTTAAGCTGAATCTAAAACAACAAAAAGGAAGTTATACTCTAAATCCATTTAGGATTCAAGTGGTAAACTTTTTAAATTTTGAACATGTCAAATCCAAACTGGGGCCCACTTTAAGTCGGAATTCTTCCTATATAGTACATTAACTATGTTTTAAGGGATCACAGTACCTTCATAACATTTTTCTTTTAAATTTATGTAAATTTTGTTTTTCTTTTAAACCATAACATGCACACTTACTATCGCAATTAGAATTTATTTTCAAGATCTTAAAATATTGCCCCCATTTTTAAAAATTTAAAAGATTTAGGAAAATTTCAATTTTTTAAAATCCTTAACACTTTTTTGTTTTTACACTTATTTAAAAAAAGTTTTTTGCTAAGCAATCACAATAATCATATCTAAAGATCTGTGCATTCATTTGCTCATACATGCATTAGAACATTTTCTGTGATTAATCATGTAAAAAACAGTATTTTTTAAAAATTTGTTTTTAAAGGTATAACATGCTCTAAACATTTGAGTAATTTATAAAATGCGTATCCAATGCCCAGTTTTGTTAAATATATTATATATTATCCTAACTGCAAAAAGTATTACTTTAAAGCTGTTATCTTTAGTAGAAAAAAAATCCTTTGGGATTCTAATGACATGAAAACACACACACACACACATAAAAAAAAGAACACCAAGAAAAGCAATTTAAAGTTTTTCTTCTGCATAAGTACACATAGCCATGACCTAAAGCCACTTATAATTTTTTGAATAATTGAACTAAAGCAATGAAACTTTTTCCCTGTGTTCGGAATAATTTTTAGTTTTGAAATAAGCAATATATATTTTTTTTTGCTCGTTTGATCATTTTTGAGATACTGTAGCCCCTTAAAATTGAATCTTGCAATGTTATCTCACTCGAAAAACGCATCTCAGATTATCTTACGAAATAAACATCTATCGATAATATCTCTATTATCAAATTTTTCTGAAAATACAGATGTCCTCTAGCACACACACGCATGAGTCCATTCATAAAACGGGTAAATCGTTGCATTTTAGGGATCTCTGTATTAATTCCATATTTCAGTGCCTTCTAGAATGTGGATGTACTTTTGAAAGAGGTTAATATGATAGCGTTGTATGTTTATGGATATTTCAAGAGAACATTTATTGTATTATAACTTTCTATTTGTTTCATCCAACTATACAAAAATCCTAATATGAGTAGCGGTAACTTTTATGGTTGGCACGTTTAGCAAGATTCTTGTGACGGTAATGATTCCTCCTGTTTTTATAGCTCAATGAAGCCAGGAAAATGTGGGTAGTAAAACATTGTTTTATTAGATTCCGGAAAGTACAACAATGTAGCTACTAGATTAGATATTCTGGACTATGTATTTGTTTAGTTGTGTCCTTCCACTGCGCGCTGTCTAGTACCACATTATGTACCAACAGGTTTGTTGTGTGTTTGTTACTTTTAAAGACAATTTCTTAACTTACATTGTCTGCCATAATCCTGCGTTTTGCTTCCAAATTTGTATGATTGCCAAAAACAATGAAAATAAATAGTAATTATAAATTTTTATTAACTGTTGCTATAAATTTAAAAAATCAGTTTCAAGGCAGAACTTAAGCAATCATGTACGAGTGTATGGGGGCGCTTTTAAAAGCTTTCTTTTTTTAAGCACTTTTATTGTATTTGGCCTGATTGTCACGGATAAATCTGAGTCCTGCTTTTGTTTATATCTCAGCAACTAGACAACTTAGAGACTTCTGGGTTTCACTAATTGATTTTCTTAATCGTAAGGTACAACTTAACGTCAAAAAATTCGATTCTAAAATAAAATTATTATTCCGGTTAGGATGGAAAACAGCAAATGTCATGTAATTTCCCCATTAAAGGATTAAATATAAAACCCATTATTGCAAATATTCGTTGCTTTAAAACAACAATATTAATAGTAATCATAATAAAAATTTTGAATCAAAGCTTTTCTGGAGCAAGCAAGAAATTTATCCACTATCATTGCTTTCTTAGGATTTTTATCCTCATCTATTCCAACTATCGAAAACGGGGCTGAGTAAAGACACATATTGGGATCTTCATCACGAGTAATTTGTATGTTGTGAAATATAAAATTAGTTTCGTAAACCTTTAATATTTAATGATTCTAATTAAATTAGCTTCCAAACAAATCCTGGAGGGGAACAAGGATTAATTTTTAGTGAAAAATGTTTAAGTTTTAAACACGTATAATAGTTTTTTTTTTTTTTACTTTTAGTATGAAGTATTTATATGAAAAAAAGAGGTGAAATTTCTTGACGGTATCATTATTTATTCTATTTCTGAAATACATTTACACTAAAAAGAATAAAATAACCGAATTTTTAAAAAAATACTAAGCACTTTTCATAATGCACTCAAAAGGACAAAACAATTTTTCTGGGTCAAAATGAACAATATTTAAGTATTCCCGTAGTTTTAAATTATTCCAAGAAAATAACTCCTCATTAGAGGAAAAGTGCGGCTCAAGTCATTTCAAACCAAACTTTCCCAGAAAAGAATGCATGTTTCAACGTTCAAATTTACGAAAGAAAGTTAGATAAGGATAAAATATTCTCTACCTGACTTTAGCTGCACTTTTTCTCGTTTGTGGAGTCATTTTCTTGGAATAATTGAAAACTACAGGAATACTTAAATTTTGTCCCTTCTGACCCAGAAAAGTTATTTTGTCCTTTTGAATGCATTACCAAAAGTGCTCAGTATATATATTTTTTCAATTATGGTATTTTTCACTATATTTGAACTACATTTAAGCAACATTCACACGTCGTCCGTACGGCACGCGAGCTCCGCTTTTTCTCCCTGAAACCAGTTTTTGGTCGGCGTTGCCATGACAGCAAGCCGTATTGTACCGGACCCGTCAACGTGACGAGAAGCTAGATATCTGACGTCCGTACAGTTAAGAGTCGCGGTTCATTGGTCTCCACGAGATGAGTGCGTCCTCGATATTTTGTGAGAGTACCGACATGTGCTTTAGACGCGTTCGTAATGTATGAATGCTTCTCCCTTTTCGGAAAACGTTTGTCTCTCCGCTTTACGTGGCGAAACGTGATGTGCGGACGATGTCCGACTTACGCTTTATTTTAAATTCGAGCATACAAACGAGCAATAATGAAAAAATATTAATGCTTGAGAAAGAAATTATTCTTTCTTTATGCGCAATACATTTATATTAAAATGAAAGTCCATACCGTAATTTTTTTAAAAAAAATAAGGATAGGTAACAAGAAAATATGCTTTAACATTCAAAAACTTTCACCTCAAATAATCTTTTTAAACCAGAAAACTTTAAAATAAAAAATAAAGAATGTTTTTTAACTCTAAAGACTATTTCTATAAGCTTCTATCGTACTAAAAAGTATGAACATAAACTATGTATATGATTTCTTGATTGCAACACCCAAAAATTGAAGTTGATAAGCATGTTTATGTTAATTCTAAAGCAGTCAATAAATTTAAAATTAAAAGTTTTGAGAGAAGAAATAGGCGGTATACAGCTCTGTACGAATAGCTTTTATTATACCTCCTATATTTCTTCTCTCCAACTTTCAATTTTAATTTTATTGGCTGCTTTGGAATTAACATAAACATACATATCAACTTCAATGTTTGAGTGTTGCAATCAAGAAATCATATACATAGTTTATTTCATACTCTTTTAGTACGATACAAGCTTACAGAAATAGTCTTTAGAATTAAAAATATGTATTTTACATTTTAGTACTATTCATTTTAATTCTTAGAAGATTTAATAGTTGTTGACATTTACTTATTCACTTTTCTCGTTGAAGAATGTTCATAGTTTCATATCACGGTTTCGGCTTGGTTTCAATGCAACACATATGAAAGATACCACTTTTAGTACGAAATAACAGCTGAAACGAATATTTTGCATTAAAAACATCACTCATAACTCGTGCAATAATTTGAAAACCTCGACTAAGACGAACAAAAATTTCTAGTCTCTTCACTAAAATTATTCGTTATGAAAGACTACAATTTCATTTTTTAGAAATGATTCAACATTTTGTAAAATTGTAGAAGGCTCATTGAGTATTGAGAAGAAAAAGTTAAATCTTTTGGATAGAGAATAAAGTTGTTTGCCCGTGGATATTTAAATTTGCTTGAAGATAAAACTATGTTCCATTGTGGATTACTGCCTGTCCCACATCTGATAAATGTTCTTTTTCAATTTTTTCTAAAAAATTCGATATGGTGAGAAATAAGTAAAAATTTTCCAAATGTACTTATAATTGAATTACAATATCTGTATTAACAATAAAAAAATAGAAACAATTGTTATTAAACATTTGCAAACATTTTCTTTCTTCTTTCATAGTAGCGTTTATTCACTGTTG